>NC_051045.1:15411331-15712581 GCF_904848185.1 Acanthopagrus latus
TTTACGGGTGGCACAGGAAAGCAGTTGTTTCCTGGGTAGAGGGAAGGAACAACAATATGGTATTGGACGTTTGGGCAGATCAAAAAAATAATTTTTAATAATCCTTGTAAACAGCTGGAATTAAATAAACTAAACTATTGATCACTACCCAATTATATGTAAACTGGATGTTGGTGTAAGGTTGAGCTCAGAAGATAGTCATGGAAGGTGGATTTTCAAAAAAGCAGAGTGGAAGAGATTTATGGAAATGTGATTTGTACATTAGTTCAGTTTCGAAGAAACAAATGGTGTTGAAAGAAATGAAAGTGAGTTGCGACACAGTATTTATATGGCTGCAATGACTACAATACCAAAAAGTTCAGGAAAACTAATAAGAAAAGCAGTTCCGTGGTGGAATGCTAAATGCGAAGTGGCAGTTAGGGAACAGAGCCTTTAGAAGGTTAAAAAGAACGCATAACTTTCAACATCTGATTGAATATAAACAAGCACAGGCAGTAGTGAGAAGGTCTATAAGGCAAAGGAAAAGAATATACTGGAGAGATTATTGTAGCTCAATTGGAAGTACTATTAATATAAATGATGTATGGGGAATGATCAAGAAAAGGGAAGGTAATAGAAGATAGTTGAATTATCCAGTCCTTTCAGATGGAGAACAGTTGGCTATATCAAACGCAGAGAAAGCAGAAATGACGGTGAACACACTGAGTAAGTTACATAGTTCATGTAATTTATCAGAAGAAGAAATGCCAGCTGCCATAACACCCAAAAGAAGAAGAAGAAGAAGAAGAAGAAGAAGAAGAAGAAGAAGAAGAAGAAGAAGAAGAAGAAGAAGAAGCAGTTGTTTCATTTTGGGTTGTGTTTGCCTGTCTCCAAGCAGTAGCCTCTGATGTGGTGCATGTTTGAGCAGGTGAGCATCTATCACAAGTCACCAGGTTGGTTTTCCGCAACCTTGAGAGATTCTCCACCTCCATCCGTGTTTATGTGCCTCTGACACTTTTAACTGGACAGATTTAAAGTCCTCATGCGCCCAAAAATGTGTTCTATGCATTAGATGCTTGACTCGCCATTCAAACGTGTGCCTACAAGCATGATTTTGTGACCACTTGTAGGAACCCTGACCATGGTCCAAATATACAACCCACACGGCTGATGCAAACAATGGATATTTCAGTGAAGTGGGAGGCATCTTGTGAAGCAATCTGAACTTTAGAAATGTGCAAATTTTTCTATGGGGAAAACAAATTGGACTAAACTCAGATTTAAGTAATTCTGTATGTCTCAAAGTGTGTCTGAAGGAGGGCATCTTGAGATTGATTTGAAAGATGACCAACTTTTAAATTAAAGGGGGCTGTAACTCTGTAACTGCATGCAATCTGATAAATCGCCTCCAGTGATGTCACTCAGTGGCTAAGTTGCATTGTGGGTAATGTAGGCACCAGGTTCTACCTAATTGACTGTTTACAGTAGGCTATGCACTTCTCACAGGAAGTTTAAGTGTGTGTGTTGTGTTTGAGATTGTGAGTTTGAGAGTGTGGGTGTGTGTGAGAATGTTTCAGACTGTGGGTATGGGAGTCTCCAGGTCATGATGACAACACATTTTGACATTGCTTTGTCTCCCATCGGGCCAAAGAAGATCCCTCATACCTTTCAGTAGTTCTGCTGAACAAACCTGTGTGATATGATTTCCTGATGGTCGGTGGTGTTGTGGAGCAGTCTGCTAGTAAGTATCTGCCTTTAACTGTTATGTCTTTAGTTTGTTTGTCTCACTTGCCACACAGAAAAGGAAAATTCCCAAAAGTGTGATAAACAAAACTATGTATTTCCGGAAAACAAAACTCCCAGAACACCCAATGTAAAATGTCTCTGTATGGTGTTAAATCTTTGTACACTTATTATGTATAGTCAGTGGCAGAGGTGGAAGTACTCACATTTTAGAATATATGTAATGTTATATTATTGGATTATCACTGATGCATTAATGTGCTCAGTACTTTAATATTTAGCTTAGTCAAAAAGGTGATTCAGCTACTTTTATGTAATTCATCTGTTGGGTGACTTGTGAATGTTTTCCCGGGTCAACAAAGTTTCATCTTAATCTACAATATTACATCATTATTTACTGACATTTTATTGTATTATGCTTAATCTGCAAAGCAGTGGATTTAAAAATGACAATACCTGTCTCTGAAACTCTGAAGCAATTTTGGTTACATGGTCAAATATTATTGAAACTGAACTTCTTGATGGGCAATGATGTTCTCACCCCACCATAATTCCAAATACAAGCCTGTTTTGCTCTGTTTATGAACATTATGGCGTTAAAGTACATCTCAAACTCAAGGTCAAGGAGAAACAGGAGAAACGTGAAGAGACCAGGGTCATGTAGAGACGGGTGATGAGACTGATGCTGAACAGGTGCGTCTCTCTGCTGCAGCAGGAGCCAGAGAGAAAATAACTGGAAAAAAACAGAAAAGAACAAGCTGCCACAGCACACGATCTGAAGGACAAAACATTCATATTATTTACTGTGTTTACACTGGTGAGCCCTGCCACCTTTTTTTTTCTATTAAACTGTCCTGGGTTCGTTGTTTACCTCTGGGAACAGTTGGTTTATTCAGTTAGGGGAGTCAAATTTCTTCTCACTGCATAATGCCCCTTTAAGTAGCTCACCATACTTAAGTCAATGTACTTAGTTACTTTCCACCTCTTTGTACATGTCAACCTCATGTACAAAAACACAGCTTTGTGCAACTCCAGCCTGAGCATAATCTTTTAATTATTTTTTTTCTCAATGTCCTTTATTGCTTTTACTGCCCATAATGGTTTTATCTATTCTTTGGTGTGATGTTGTCTTCTCATAGTCCTTTACTGATTCTCAAGTGTTGCATTCTCTTTCTTTTTCTGTGAGTTTGCCTGTTTTTATCACTTTTATTCCTTTAACTTGAAATGAGTCATTAATTCTTTGTGTTTTTACATTTTCTGTTCTGCCTTCTTGTTTTAACTCGTATAGAGGTGTTAAATCCAAGACCACCAGACTAAAGAACTCTGTCTTTCCCACTGCCATCAGACTCCTAAACAGCAGGTAGAAGTTTACAGTCATGTTAAATATTCTACCTCATAAATCTCCCACATTTGCATTTTTGCACATTCATAAATGCACTCTCACATTTGCATGGTTTTGCAAAGGAAGAATGTCATTGTAGAGAAATGTCTCATTACTGTGCAAACGACAATAAACAATACAGACACATGTTTGTCCCTCTACTCCTCTGATTTTATCGTCTGCTCTCAGTACAACTTTAAAGGTGCTTCTCACCACCTGCTGCATCAATTTCTTCATTTGCTGAATTTTTCCATTATTGGGCCGATAATCTGTTCGATATGTACCATGCATCCTTAACTATTATGCTAAACCTGCAAAGTAAGCAGTTGTCATATAATAGTGTAAAGTATAAATTATAAAGACTGAAGTTCCTTTAAAAAGTGCCCTACTTGAGTAAATATATTCAGTTACTTTCCAGCACTGCACAATGAATGAAGCTGTGAGGAAAGCTTGCTCATGTTGTAAGCTTTGTTAGGGCGGCACCTGGTGGCCAGGATTGGTAGAGCAGCAGCTTCACTTCCACTTTATGTCGCCTCCTCTCTCAGCGTCTTTGAATAAATAAAAATAAATAAAAAATAAAAATCCAACAGTAATTGATACCATATAATCTGATGAATAAACAAATAAATGAATCAAACCGCGACTGTTAATTGCCCTTAATGCATCTCAGGACGTGTGACTCATGCTTCCTCTAAACGTCACCGGCTGACAGCCAATGACTGATCGCATTTGCTCTTCTTAGCGCGTGATGCTGAAGAATGTAAATCCGTGCAGCGGCTCTGCCTCTCTCTCCGCTCGAATGATCATCTCATTCAGAGACGATCTTTATCAGGGGAAAAAAACAACACAAAAACAATTTAAAAAAAAACATGATGTGACGACACGACTGACAGGTGTAACCGGCTCGTGCAGTTTTGCAGATACAGGAAGTGTTTCGCTGCAAGCACATCGCGCCCTCAAATGACCGACTGGTCCTACGGTGAAGGTAAAGAATACACACACACACACACACACACGGTCGTAGATGTGAGGTAAAACACGTGTGTGCACGTAGCTGCTTGTTTGTGTGATGGCAGCATGCATGAAGCTCAAGGCCTCAGTTCGCTGTCATCACAATCTGAGTCATGTGTTTGTGGCAAAAACGGATTAAACGCCTCGATTAGGGTAACTGGGTTGATCCCCGTTGGTATACGGAAGGGACAGTACGTGTTACTTTTGTTTTTGTTGTTGTTTTTTGTTTTTGTTTTTTTTCCCGACAAGCGACTCTCGACATGTTAATCGTTAACGCAAGTCTCAGGTTTGGGGGTCTTTAACCTCAACTGTGAGGCAAGAGACTGGAGTGAAAACGCTTCTGGTCACTGTGTCAAGTGTGAAGTCCACGTCCAGAAATAACCCCCTCCCCCACCCCCCCAAAAAACAACCACAATGACAGTTCACCTGTTTACAGCTTGAGCTGGTGGTATTTTTATTTAAAAATCTGCTTAACAAGATGAGGAGGCATGTTGCGTGATGATGAGATCCAGACAAATCCTGGAGCCTCTTCACAAAAAACAGCAAACAAGACTTACAGGAAGTCCATCACATTCAAGTTTTAATAGTGTGTGTAATAGTGTAAGCTTCGCTGCTGATTTCCAGCTTTTCTCTGTGCATCCAGATTTTCCTTTCTAAGAGTGTCATTAGATTTTTTATTTGAGGCTAAATGTGTCAGTGACTTTGAGAGGAGGTCATTAGACATCCACGGGGAAATGCTTCAAATGTGTCCCCCAACATGATTTAAAGCACCTATTTCATTTTGAATGCACGGGCCATAAACATGTCCTGCCTTGCAAACACCACTGGAGTTCATTGCCTTTTCCTGACACAGTGATTTGTGGAAAGTTACATTGACGGTACTTTGGAGTTCGAATGACGCTCGTCTTTTAAATGCTTTTCGTTGTAACATGACACAATTCAGTGTGCTGCTACGTGTGATCAGCTCAGAAAGATGCATTTCAATGCAACGACCACTAACGGAAGGGAGACATTTACCGGCGCATTTCAGCCCATCAAATCCCATCAAATGTGTTGTTTTCCCCTGTAGATGCGCTGTGATGTCACAGTGATGTAGACGGTGTCACCATGAAGGGCTCCAGCTCCAGATGGGCCTTCTCCCTGGGCTTCCTGGTGGGGGCCTGCAGCATCTACTTCTTCCTGCGCCAGGTGTGGTTCGAGAGGAGCTACCCGGTTCTGACGGAGGCTCAGGAAAAAGCCACGGTGGCTGGGGAGAGCCCGACCAACTGGAAGAAGGAGGGAGCTGCTCTCATCAGCCTGCTCCATCCTCACCATGCAGGTGCTTTACACAAAAGTTTCAGATTGATTTTAAAGCGATCGGTGTTCAATCACCCCTGAAATCTTTTTCCGCTTGACTGCAGCGCCATATATCCATCCGGTTCATTTTTGTGAGTTTCGTAGTGATGTCTGCTTTTGAGTGTAATGGAACTAGATGGCACTAAGCTTGTCGTGCTCAAATCAAAGAAAATAGACCCTGCATGAAACAGGGAAGAATTTGTCAGGTGTATTTTTTTTTTTCTTTTGTCCCTTTTGAGCACCACAAGCCGAGTACCATCTAGCTGCATTATATTCAAGATATAATGTGCAACTCGCACAAAAACAATTTAGATGGACAAGCAACACTACAGCTAAGAGGGAAAATATATATTTTAATTTGGGGTGAACTGTCCCTTTAGAAACATAATTTATGTATAGTATATTTATTCGTTGTTATTCTTGTAGCAAGCGCAGTGAAAGGCATAAGAAGAACGTAGAGTAAACTGCGTGGATATGGAGAAGTCGTTGTCATGTGTGACACTCCTGCTGTAATTCCACGTACAATAGCTTCCCTTCACACCAGGTAACATTTGTATTGCACTGTTTGTTTTGTCCCTCCTAGATGAAGACAGCCGGGTGGCAGACCTGTTGTACCAGAAGGTGCGCGTTCTCTGTTGGGTGATGACTGGGCCGTACAACCTGCAGAGCAGAGCTCGCCATGTCAAGGCCACCTGGAGTCGCCACTGCAACGTGGTGGTGTTCATGAGCTCCGAGGAGGACCCAGACTTCCCCACCGTGGGCCTGGGCACGAAGGAGGGCCGCGATCAGCTCTACTGGAAGACCATTCGAGCCTTCCACTACGTCTACGAGCACCACGTGAACGAAGCCGACTGGTTCTTAAAAGCAGACGACGACACTTTTGTGGTGGTGGACAACCTGCGCTGGATTCTGTCCAACCACACGCCTGAAGAGCCCGTCTACTTCGGCAGACGCTTCAAGCCTTACACCAAGCAAGGCTACATGAGCGGGGGGGCGGGCTACGTGCTCAGCAAAGAGGCTCTCAGGAGATTTGTGGAAGGTTTTCGAACCAAAGTTTGCACACACACCACACCCGTCGAGGACCTAGCGATGGGACAGTGTTTGGAGAAGATGGGCGTTCTGGCCGGGGACTCCAGAGACACTCTGCATCGGGAAACTTTCAACCCATTTGTGCCAGAGCACCATCTGACTTTCAAGTTCCCTAAGAGCTTCTGGTACTGGAGCTATTGTTACTACCCTATTGTTGAGGCAAGTTTCTTCACTTCTGTTTTCATGATTACTCGAGTAAAAAATAAATGGTGAAGATGATCTTCGCAATTATCCCAGAGCCCACCGCTACGTCTTCCAGCCCAGCACCCAAATACTACATATTTATTATCATTTAAATTACAAAGAAAAGCAGCGAATCCTTACAGTTGATCGGCAGAAACAGGCAAATATTGAAAAAGCAGAGGAAAATACATTACATCTGTGCTCAGAATGCCTAGGAATGAGGCGTCCGTGACTTATGGTTAAGACAGATATGATACATCTGCTCTGTTAGCTGTCCGATAAAGGAAGAACGCCCAAATAGTTCCAAAAAAATCTCTGACGTCTAAATGTGGTTAATGGCTCCTGGGTTAGGCTGATTTACTAAAACTGGATTAGCCTTATTAGAAAGGAGCAGGTCAGGTTAGGAAGATATACTAAAGATGGAATGAACCTGTCAGTTGAAGATCCTTTAATAACATTAGCGTACATCTGCACTTCAACTGAGAGAATCATTCTTTTATTTTGAAATGTGCCATAAATAATCTAATTTTCTAAATGACAGTCTGTAGTGTACAGTTAGTTATTAGTAGGTTATTTTGCTTTTGGGGAATAAAATGAAATATATATGTTGGTTTAAATGAAGCAGCATGGAGATAATAACCAACAAAACAGATAAATAAAACACAGTATTATTTTTATATGATTATTAAATCAATATGTGATTATCTGGCACTTTCAAATTGTGCACCTGACCCCTGCATAAAACCATGAAATGAGTTCATTTTAAAGTAGATGATTGCAGCAGACACAGTGTCTGGTCAACAAAAGGAAAATTGGTCAATTTGTTGCTGATGATGCAACTAATTTGTTGCACTTTGCAATTAAAATGAGACGTGTCCATTGCTGATCCTGTCACACACTGACTGCCAGTGTATGGAGCTGCTTTGTCCTCCGTCTTTGTAAGGAAAACAAACATACTTTTAATATCAATGTAATCATTTATTTATTTATTTTTTATGAGACTGTTAAAATGGAAATTTGCCATATCAGAATTGTCAGCCTATGACAAAAGAACGTGAGTAATAAAGCTGGTGATATTCTATATTCTTCCTATTGTGATCACAAACACCAAACCAACGGTGACTAGCAAGTTTTTTCTTAAAAAATAAATAAATAAATAAATAAATAAATCATGATAGGTTAAAGCTCTGTGCCGTGGACGTCCATAAATCTTAAAAAGACAAAAATGAGAATGCGCTGAGGAGCAGCTTTCAAAAAGATGAGCATGGACAGGTTCTCAAGATGGTGGATTGAAGAGAGGTCAGGTTTAGCGGATATATTTTCAACAAAGATTGCATTGCTCGAGCTCTTGTTAGTTTACAGCACATAATGAACCCAAAGGAGAATAAAAAGCGAACAAGCCGGAGGATCTTGGCCGACAAGCTGGTTAGGAAGCTGACGTTGGCGCACGTGAACCAGCGCCTCCAAAGGCGGTCTCTGAGATTACAGCTGTTATCTCTTCAGTCATTGATGAAAAGCACAGTTGTTATGAGAGATGAACGTGGACCCTCTATATCAGTCGAACCTGACATTGTCCTGCTGCTGTTTATAAAACGGGACGTGTGTATTCATCCACGGCTAAAAATAGTCCCCAATAAGTTAACTTTTTCTTTTTTTTCCCCTTTTTGAGTAACATTTAAGAAAAACCTCGATTCTGAGCTGTTTTTGAAACAACTCGGCATCCTCTTTTTGTCTTTGAGTTAAACTTTTATATTTGTGAGCTGTTAGACTAACTGTTCACTGACATATACGGTTGGATTCAGCTTTTGATTGGATTTCTAAAATAATGCCAATCTTATCCTTTGTACAGTCACGCACGCGAGAGATGCTACATGTTGCATTTTTTAACACGAGAATGGAACAGTTTTAGATGTTTCCTTACAGTGACTTGATGCTAGTAACTGTTAAGCAGTTAAGACTTCGAGAACATACTGACTCATGATCCGTTTCGCACACAAAATGCTCCTACCTGAATTAATCCCTTGCAGCACATTACTGTTTTTTTCTTTAACCAATAGATAAAGTGAGTATTTTTAGGACTAACAATGCTTGGGCAGCTTGTTTGTAATTTATTATTATTATTATTATTATTATTATTATTATTATTATTATTATTATTATTATTATTATTATTATTATGATGGTCTTAAAAGTGATGCCCATTTCTGCAGTGAAACCTGTGAAAACCTCTGACTGCAGTGTGGTGGCCATCATCATTTTATTATGTCATTTTATCATTTTAATACATGTTTCTTTGAATCTTTTTTCAAACAAACTGTGTGTGTGTGTGTGTGTGTGTGTGTGTGCGCGCGCGTGCTATTGTTCCTCAGGGTCCGCAGTGCTGCTCTGACCTGGCAGTGTCTTTCCATTATGTCGAAGCGGAGCTGATGTACACTCTGGAGTACTTCACCTACCACCTGAGAGCGTACGGCTACAGGCCACGCTACCGGCCCCCCTTAAGCCGGCATCTGAGCCTGCGCCCTGTCGCGCACACTGCCGTGACGCCGGGAATTAAAGGGGTTCAGGAGGTGACAGATGGAAGGAGTCACACAACTTCAGACTCCTTTGTCAGTGGGAACCAAACTAAAGTAAAGACGGTCTCGGAGAGAGGAGGGGAAGACGATGTGAACTCTGGCGTCACTGAGAACAGGACAGCAGCCACATAAGACGGGCACCGCTGACTCTGTGTCTCTGCTGGGGCTCAATGTGCCAGAAAGTTTTATGACAGGTCTTCACTGATTCAATCACAGAAAATCCCAACCAGCATGACACTGTAAGAGTTCAGTGTAGGTGGCTTACGTTTTAATATATTTGCTTGGCATGATTCAGGAAGAAGAAGAGGAAGCAGTAGTACTGCAGAACTACCTGATCTGAGTCAATGATACAGTAGCAGATGTATGGAAATATATATTTTTAATGATTTTAGGTAATTATTTTTAATTTTTTTTTAATGAAAGGGCAAAAACTGTCAGGGTGTCACACATTTTACGTTATCAAATGAGATTCTTTTGGATGTTACTTTTCAGATTTTTAGTCATTTGAAAGATGTCTGAAATGAACAGCAAAATGACTTGAAATTATGCTTTCTTTGTGTCTTTCTTTGCATTTTTCCTTTTGAATCCTCATACTTTCAGTACACAGCTGGCAGCTATATGATGCCAGCAAGAAAAGTAAAAACTGTTCTGAAAAAAAAAAGCTTTTCTTTTTACCTTGGAGTGATATGAGATGCTCTGATGTGAAAGCGCTTACCCAAACGCCCCCCTGCGCTTCTGTCTGAGAACACTGTAGGCTCTGATGAACACAGCATCATTGAAAAACTGCGCTGAATCTAACTTGTCTAGTCATTTTATGCAACCCAACAGTAAACGCTGTAGCAGGCGACTGATCATCACACTCTGATCTTGAAGAATCCCTTGCAACCAGCTGCAGGAAAATGCACGGGCGCTTGAAAAAATGAATAAATTATGTATAAAAAAATTATGTTTAATTTGAACATTGAGGAAAAAGAACAACATGATAAAGAAATAGAATATATTAAGCTGTCACTTCTAATTATGCCTTGTCTTCAGGTAAAACAAATACAATCTGTATAGTTTGATGGTCACTTTCATGAGCCAGCTGGCAGGTTTACATTGTGAATCATTAAGTCGTCTTCGTCAGACGTTTGGTTCATTGTTTGTGTCCGCTGTGAGCTTCTGTCGTTGATGCGAGATGTGGGAGTTGCTTCGGAGTTCACGTCTACAGCCCCTGAAGAAACCTGCAACAAAACACATTAAAACGTGGATTTAAGTGAAACCTGCGCTCAATTTAAACGTGTGGAATCAAGTATTTAATACACCCAAAAGAAATGCATCAAAGTCGGCAGTGCTTCACGACTTGAAACCTCAAAAGGCTCCTGTCTGATTCGGTTTTATCCTTTATTTGACAGGTAAAGTGTTAACATGACCGTCGTGTTTCAGTGTACTGAGTGAAGAAGAGGAGGCACTCACCTCAGCCTGCACTTGTTGAAAAAAATGCCTCTCCTCTCTGGGTACTCTCTCCTCCAGGGACCATTATCTGTGAGATAACACATAACAAGATATTCCCATGAAGGTATATGGTCTGTGTGATGAGCACCAGAGACGTTCAGTCTGAATGCCAGCAGGACTGCTGAGAACATTTGACTTGTGTCAGCTGCAACACTCACCGGGCTCTGAGTTTCTCCTTCCCATGAGACCAACAAAAATGTCATTCATTTCCCCTGATGACAAGAATAGAAAACCATATAAATTGTGTGTTTTTATAATGATAATACAATAATAATGTCAAAGAAAAAAAAGAGAAAAAAAAAGCAGCCACTTCATATCATTACTAAATCATAGACGTCTTACTTTTTTGCTGTGGCTGTACAGGATCTGCATCTGAGGGACAAGAAATGAAATCAAAGGGGGAAAAAAACAGCTTTGTGAAATAGACGTTGAAGGACCATTTCGGAAATAATCAGACAATCAATTATAGTAATGAGCCTGAATTAACACCATACTGCATATTATCATTTTTTGTTTCATCAGTTTATTATCATTAACATCAATGCTTGTAATATTATCATCATTATTACAACGAACTCATGAATGTATTCAGAGGACAACGTTCGTCATTCGGAGGAAGACTCACCCGCATTTCTTCTGCCCATCAGACCCACAAAGCTGTCGTAATCCAAATCGCTGTACCTCTTCAGAATGGTCCGCTTGAGGGTGTCCAAACCTGCGCTCTGCTGCAGCTATGATCAGCGAGAAAAATAAATAAGTTTCTGTTAAAAGTAGGCAAGGTCGGAGAATCAGTTTGCTCATTAGGCGCCAGGAAACCTACATCTGAAGCTGAACTGCGCGATCCTGGCTCCTCGCATCTGGACTGGCTGTATCGAAGTTTCATGATGAGGAACAAGGTCACCAGCAGCAAATGTGTCCTCATTTTTCCAGCACCACCTGTGGGTGATAATTACTTTATTAGGGTTGGCAAAACATCGTTGAATATTGCCTGTTTATTTATTTAGTTATTTTCCTTTTTATGGAGGAATCATTTGTGCTTAACGCGCAAAAGCCGGTGCGTAATTGGTGCGTAAAGGCGCGCGGTGTAAGACATACTTTGTAGGACTTATTTTTAATGTAATTATGTAATTACTGTCTTGATTGTCATGCACGGATCCAACAAAGATACAGAAAAACAAACAAACAAACAAACAAACAAACAAAAAAACGAATATAATTTCACAGTCCCCTAATGTTTCTCCTCCAAAAAGTCATGGTAAAAGCTGAAATTCCCTTCCACCTAACACGAACAAACACCCGCTGAAAATAGAATACAGATTGAACATTTCACTTGAGCATTTACAGTTTGTTTGTTTTTTCTTTCTTTACCTGTTTTTGTCGAGCAGATACTGTGGATAAAGTGTCAGCAGCGCGCACCCCGGTGCAGAGTAAAGTGGGAGCGGATAGATCCTTCAGTGAGATCCGGTCAGGATAAATGAGGCGTCCAAGCTTTGGGGTAATAAATAATAGCTGGATACCTGCGTAACGCCAATCAGCAACCGAGGCGTAGGTGGGGTATCGGGTCTTATATCACGTTGTGCTGAATGCTGCGTAGCCTCCTCAGTGATGGTGATGAGCTGTTGCCAGTCCACCAAACACGCACGCACGCACGCACACTCATCATCATCATCAAAAAAAAAAAAAAAAGACGTCACGAGGAAATAGGTTCGTGAACTCAAGCCCATCCCTGAACATGTTGGGGAGTTAACTTGAGAGTTGGCTCTAGAGGAAACAAGCAAAAAATATTTTTTTTCACGTTCTACATTTCTGTTTTATTTTATTTATTTATTTATTTTTGTAGCTGACTGAGAAGTGCAGCAGTGTCATTTATCCATCACTCCTGCTCACATGTTCCTCTAGGTGCCTTTCCACTCCATTGGCTGCTCGACATGATCACTGTCAACATGCTAATCTTTTTAGGAAGTAATTATAAAGATAACAGCTGCCTCTGCATGTCACTCTACAAGACTGTGATTTATGTGACTAGATAGGCTAAACAGCTGTGTGTTTCTAATTGACTGCCCAACAGGCTGCACATTTATACACAAAATGTGGCATGAAAACAAATCTACCTCTGGGCAGGTTTTTTTTTTTCTTTTTTGTTGGTTAATGGAGTGGTGGTGTTAATTCCTACCACGCTATATGAATTTAAATGAAATCACATTACATTTTTGACAGTATTCATGAGCACAGTTTAAAGGGGCACTCTGTCGCTTTGGAGAATAATTGCGATATTCATAATATTAATGAGTTAATAATACAAACTCATAACTGAATAAACAGGCTGTTCTCAGAGGATTATAAGGCCCCCAGAGCCCCGAGGCTGGAAAAGTGGCAGGGTACGCCAAATAAAAACAACGTAAAACAGTGTGAAATGTGTTGTCCTTTAAGGTCGGTTTGTTTATTCAGTTCATTAAAAAAAGAGCAGAGTAAATGTAGTTTTTTTTACACGTAAAAAATCTGCCAATCAAGATCTTTCTCTTCTGAGACAATTTCTTCTACAGAACTACATAGTGCACCTTTAACGGCTGGTGTTTTTGTTGCGCACACAGTTGAATTCCACAGTATTAGCTGAGAATCCTAATCAAAAAAGTGAATATTGTCAGCGCAGCCACTGTTCTGACTCAAATCCAGACATGTGTTTGTGTGGACAGACACGTCCTCATACCAGTTGTGACACAATGAGCAACATGTGATTCAGACAGTCACTTTCCATGGCTGCTATGCTCTCTCTTAAACAGCTCTGACAGGTGCTGAGATGAAATGTCTGTCTTGTAACTTATATAAGCACAGATTGTGTGACAGCTCTAAGCAGCGATACATGCTTTAGTTGCTCTGTTATTGTAGTGAAGACACTTCTAACATTTCCTATCAATTCAGCTCCAAATGTTAATGTTGTAACGCCGCAGTATTAACAGAAGATCTTTATTAAAAAGTCTTTTTGTTACACCATAAGCAGCTGAAAACGACTCATAATTAGTGCACATACCAAACCGATCATTTTTTCTCGCAATTACACAAGCAATTACACTTGTGTTGGCGTCTGTGCGCGCATTCGGAATGCAAACAAGCATTAATTTTTCAGCAAAGGAAAGTTTGAGATCACAGCTTTGAAACGAGGCATGCAGGGGTAGCTGCTGCAGAGATCAGTGGCTGTGGTCCTCGGGGACTGAGGCCTCATATAGGCGACACTAACAACAAAGCACCAGGCAAATAGTGCGTTTCACAAAAGGTTAACACTGCTGTGTTTTTAGTAATGATTTCCCATTTCCATATTTGTCCTCTTCACGTAGTAGCACGGGGGTGAGGAGAGGGGATCGCAGCAGTGCAGGGGTCGGGGATGGGAGATCTGACAGAAGTGGGGGAAGTCATTAATTGAAGTTTTACATTATTGATGAGCGTTTCTTTTATCCCCCTTGGTAATCAAAGAGAGCCGGTGTGTGGAATAACAGAGAGCACAGAGAAAGAGTGCCAGGGGCTGTTTATCCACAACATGCAAAGGCAAGGAGAAGTTTTTCATCCAACCGAAAGGCTAATGGCTATTAGGTCCCCATGTGCTGCAGTGCTGGATGGACGTTCAGCTATACGTCACATGAACGAGGTCACACGCAGCCTCCGCTCTGTTGCATTCAGATGTCAATTATTCCCGGCACCTGACTGAATGAAAACCGTTGTGCTCTCGTGATGTATGAGCTCTTCTCAGAGCTGCAGACAGCTGTGAAGGTGATTGGACGGTGTCTCGCCCTGACAGGTCAGCGGGATGTTCACGGTTGGCTCACTAACAGCAGGTAGCACACGGTGGCAATAAGTGGACTAGAATGAGACAAGACACGTAATAAGACACAGTTCAGCCCAGTGTTAAAGGGACACCGTGGAGCTGTGGAGAAAAACATTTTAAACTTATATTTAATCGTATCTTATCTTTAATTTTTTTTCCATGTCTGAGTAAACAAGCTGTTCTCAGAGTTAAATAAAGTCCCCAGAACACTGTTTGTAACAAGAAAGGTGGCAGGGTCCGCCACATTTAAACAAAGTAAAACAATATGAAGCTGTGTTGTTCTTTATGGTCAGTCTGTTCATTCAGTCATGAAAGTAGAGGGAGTTTATGTAGTTTGCTCAGGCATGAAGAAATCAGTCAGTGGAGATCCTTCTCTTCTGACTCAAACGTCTTTCCTAAAATGACAAAGCGGACCTTTAAGATTTATATTATCTATGCATGAAAAACACGATCAGGCAGTTTGCTTCTGGATAATGTTGCGTGGCCTCGTCCTTCTCTGATTCAGATATTCTTCAGCAAATGTGTAAAAAGCGACCTGTCCTAATTTCATCATCTTTTTTGTTATAAAATGTCAGCTGGTTTCAACATTTTCATCTCATAATGTCGCTCATATCATCCTCTCTTTAACAGACTGAATAGATTGCGGCAACCTTGCTGAGGAACACACATGAAGCGGGATGCACAGAATATTTGGAAAAGACTAAAAAAGACTCGCTCACACGACCGTAGAACGCCTTAAAAAAATGACTATACATGCCCGGAACTACAGCGTGGCAGTTCATTTTGTTTTGTCAGGACTTGGAAGTAACAGATTAATTCCTGTGTGAAGTTGTGTTGTTGAGGGGAGCAGCAGATAGAGCCTGGAGTGCAGTCACACTGTTATTCTCCCCCCTGTCTCTCTAATGGAGCTGCCAATCACCCATTCGTGCGGGCTTTCATGGCCTGAGAGGAAGAAGATAAAGTAAGTTCCGCCCTGGAGTTGAGAGGGGACAGTGACGTGACGAAGCCCTTATATGGGAGAGGTGTTATGAAAGAGGGAGAGAGGGAGGGAGACGGCGAGGATGAGACGTGCGAGAAATTGCGGGCAGTAGATGGAACTATATTTGTATATATACATACATGCCGTGGTTGGACGCACAGCTTGGTAAATCTCTAGGCCGATAAGTCCAAAGGGGATTCTGCATGTGTGAACACAGTAATAGGAAAAACCTTCACACACTCGGTGGCCGTCCCTGCTGTTCGCTCTTGCTCGTGGCGACGTGGAGGCTAAAATAAGAGGATCTCGATGATTCCAGGCCTCTCCACGGTGGAACGCAAGACACACCTGTCAATAATTGAGTTAATGGGCTCTAATCCAATGAAGGGAATTTAACTTGGAGTCTGCTTTATACTTCTCCTCGGGGCGTGTAAAATGACTTTGATGGATGCGTTTTTTTTATTCCACCCACTCCTCCCTGATCTCTGACATTGCGAGGTCCTGACGCGTCACTTCCATCTAAATGTTAATTTGAAGGCTGTTTCTTTAAGACTGGCATGGATGCTGATATGCTCTGAGAGTCTATTTGCATTAGAACATCTTGGCTATGGAAAACTGTGAGAAACAAATGTCGCTAAACCAGAACACATTCATTTTTCTTTTTTTTTTCCTGTGCTCTGCAAAGAGCCCCTGAGAGTGTTTTTCTGCTCAGGTCTTGTCAGAAGGCTTTCGTCCACTTTAATCTTCTCTCACTGACGGAGGTTGGTGCCGAGGCCTGTTGGAGAAAATAAGACTCTCTGAATCTGTTTTGGCTCTTGACTCTCTCTTTGTCATAGATTGGTTGACTGTTAGGGTCGTCCTTCTAACAGTATTGCCTATTTTCTACTCATGATAGAGTGAAAATCTTCTAGACGGTACATTATTATCCTGTTCGTCACAGAGGCAATCACTGTGTCCCGTATGCATCCTTTTATTTGCACTGTAGTTGATAAAATGACTGCAATCAGTTGTTTGACTTTTGTTTTCAGCCCTAGAAATCGGTTTTCTGTCCTGAAACTGTGAGGTACTATAAATCATCCAAACTTGGCTGAGATGACTGGGTTTGGCTTTTTCATTTGATTGTGTACTCCAAGATGTGTCGATTTTTCATTGTGAGAGGCATGTTGAATGTTGCCATTTCTCCACTATAGTGAGATGTGATGAGCCCCTCATGCTTAATTTATTTCCTCTGCCATTCGCCATTACTCTGCTGCCAGTTTCCCAAACATTTTGGCTACCACTGTAACCACTCACAGCTTTGTTTTTACATTCAGTTTGAACACTGGACGTTGTTATTTAACCCCTTATTTTCCTGTAATATTTTCTGCCATGTGCAAGTGGTTAGCTCCAGGGCCCAAATAAGTGAACAAAATGTAGATGTATTACTTGTGTGTGACATAAACAAGACTGATTAAACCACATCTGTCAGCTTATTTTAAAAGTGCAACATGTAAGAATTGGCCGCCTGTCCAATTTATACTCCAAATACAGGGTGGATATCACCAGAGTGACCGCCAACGGCTGCTAACTGAAGTTAGCTTGTTAGAGGATTTTCGTTCGCTGTTGAATGTTTTAAACTATACATTTCTTATAAACATGTATCAGTGTACCATTTAGCTTACAGGGTCTCAGGGTGTAACAATGATGTTATACTGCTGGAAAAGCTAACATCAACTTTAGCCCATTGGAGAAGCTAACAGATGTTAGCCCCTTAAAGAAGCTGAAATTTGATCTTAGCCTGTTGGAGAAGCTAACACTTCATGACGTGAGCCTGTTAGCTTTAGATTTCCTGGACCATGTAGGGCTATTACGTCAGTGGTATATCCCCACCTCCTCTGAAATGATTAATACTTCTGACTCACCAAGGCTATAATTAAATTACCATCTTTTATTCTCCATTACAAGAAGTTACTGACAGGAAAACTGAGTACATCACAGTTGCCACTGACACAGGCAGTCTCATGTACATTCTAAACACAGATCAGTGTTGCCAGATCATGCGAGAGAAACCAGCAAGTGGGCCCAAGAAAACAAGCCCAAAACAAGCGACTTCTATGGTCGTGGTTAAAAAAAGAAAAACGAGATCATTAAACTTTGCACACACATAAATGTCACGCTGAATCCAGAAATGTATCGAATTGTATCATCGCATGAATTATTGTTGTTATATGTTATGATCCTTTTTTGTTTTAGTTCCAGGACTTCAAACAATATGACATACAATAGGAAGAGGATCGAGGAAGAACAAGCCCAAAAGACCTGCGACCCACGACTACCAATATTTATAAGCGACTTTACAGAAAAACAAACCCAAAGTTGCTTATAATAAACAGACTTGGCAACTGTGACACAGATGCGGGCATGACAGGACGAGCGCCAATTAAGGAATCAAGTTTACAGCTGTAGCTAGCTAGATAAGACAGGAGGTCTGAGATTGGATAGAACAGGGCTGTGATTTTGGAATTGCTTCTGTGTTAGGACAATAGGATTTTTCCTGAGTTAAGAAAGGGCGAGCAGCCGGGACATTTTTCTGTAATGAGGCCACGGGATCTCAATTGATATTTTAAGTTGAATCCATGTTGGAATTCTGTTCAGATAATTGATATGTAAAACATCTATATAGCTCATTACTGTGGTGTGAATAAGAGCCGGCAATATTGCGATGAGCTTCAGTCACACCTGGATATTAGACTGACTGACTGTGCCCGGATGTGACCTCTCCCTGCTGCTTATTTCTTTCTGTCCCGCCTGCTCATAAAATGGTGTCTGGGGAAATTACGGAATCATAAGATCAAAGTATGCAACATAGAGACTGAGACTGAAATTGGGAAACGGCGGAGCTCTTCACGGTCACCCGTTCTGATTGAATTTGAGCATTTGATGCAAGGAATTTTGTGATGTGTCACTTCCTGCTCTGCGCGTGTTCTTCTGTTTCTGCATGCGTGTGTGTGTGTGTGTGTGTGTGTGTGTGTGTGTGTGTGTGTGTGTGTGTGTGTGTGTGTGTATGCATGCACATATAGGTGCATTAAGTCCGGCAGGAAAATTTAAAAGCGACACACATAAACACACCAACATCAAACAAACTGCACATGTTTTATTCAGCTGTGATGTGACAGATACCCACGGGACGATGTGGAAAATTTCCCATGACAGTGCTGGAAATACAATAGGCCACATTGATCCAAGCTCTTTGTATGTCATTAAGCACAGTCATTTCCTGAGGGGTTTGGATTACTGGAATGCTTTATTCTTTATTTACTGATATGGTACGTACAATGATAGATACGTAATGAGCTTTAAGAGGTTTCAGTGTATGATCTACTGGCTGATGTTCAGCATATGCTCACGAGTAGCTGAATTTCAAAAGAAGATACATAGTATTTATTGCTGAAATAATAAGCCTGGACCAAAGGTGAGTCCTGCATAAAGGTAATTTTCAAAGCCAATAAAAAACGGAGCTGTGAATGACCGCTGGCATTTTTGCACGCCACATTGTCTCGTTTCACAGGAGACCAAGTCAATGAAACACATTATTCATGGAGCACTCGCGTAATTTGCTGGTCACATCACCTTCTAGAAGCGGCTGTTATTACTTTCATGGTATGAGGGGTCAGCCATTGATCACTTCTGACACATCAAGACAGTTTCTTTTGAATGTTACTATTAGCTGCAGCACCAGCTCGCGACGTAGGTGAAGCACAAATAGTCTTTTCTCTTTGGACTGATGTTAGAGTAGCTCCAGGTTTTCAGGTTTGATTTGAGGAAGCAGCAGATCCACAACAACTAATGGATTTTAAAAAGATCTAATGAATGAGAGATATACAAGGTGCAGACACACTTATAAAGGGACTCAAAACTGTTGCACTTATGAATATTGATTTATTATTAATTGATCAAATGGCTATGTGTGATGTCACTGGTATTAACAAACAGAAATATCTAAGGTTATCTATCATGATATTTTATTGTTACATACATTGGCAGCTGTAAATACTGATAAAAAACATTCTAAAAATACATCCTGTGGTTCGGTGCCGACCTGTTTACTAAACATATAACATATATAAGTACTTAACATTTATAATCATCAGAGAATGTTATCGTTGTTTTTGGTTCTGGATCTGTTTCCTAAATATATCCGTATGTGTGTGAATGTGTAAATGAGAGGCATTAACTTATAGCACTTTGTAGAAGGATCTTCATTAAGTTGACTCCATTGACTTGTATGGCGGCGACGTTGATGTATAGTCCAGCGCTCAGTGGGGTGTCATGTATACATGTACATTATGAGAGTGGATTTTCAGCTCGCGCATTCATACTTCAATGAACAGCAAGGGAAAAAAAAAAATTAGAATTTTGCAAGAACGTGCTGCAGCCAGTCACAGCTGACAACTGTTGCGTGTATGTTTTATATGTAATTGTTTGTTCGCATGTGCTTGTCTGGGTAATTGTGCGTGCTCTGAGTACAGCATTTTCTTTCTTTCTTTTTTTCTCTCTTCAGTGATTATGCATGAAGAGCTTTTACTGTGCTATCTCCCATGAAGCCACAGTCGGACCAATAAAAGCCACATCAAACCTCGGCCTCTCAACACACACACACACACACACACACACACACACACACAGAAACACACTTGCAAATACAGATGACTGATGGCCCTGGGCTCCCCTCTGTAAATGACAAGTGCCATCCATAACAGACAGGCAGGGGCTGGTAAAGTGATTACGTTCATAACACGCGGTGTCCTGGTAAACACAGCTGGCACCACGTCTGTCGCGCTAGACACGAGGGCAAATTGCTCAGTCCATGTAAAAAGTATGGATTGCATTTTAGGATTGTCTTAAGAGCACGTTGACGCGACAGATGGATGGACTATACCTTTATTCCACCTCACTTACTGTAGAAGCTGTGACTGTCTGAGCCAGGGGATGTCAGAGACGGCCAAGTATGATAAAACCTGATAAGATACCGGGAGGAGGACACTTAAAGTCTATTGTAAGCATGGGGAGCACATTATAAACCTGTTATGCATCACTATCTGATAATATAATGCATTAAAATTCATTAGGAATCTGGCACGGCTGTATAATGAGATTTTTATCTGACAGTGCCATGTCCTGATTATAACAAATGTGCTGTGATTTGCTTTTGATAAAGGCAGAATCTTGAAATGCAGGGTGAAAGGCAACTGGACTCTCTGAAACGGACCAATCTTTTTGGACTCAAGTGGCAAAATATCACAGTATATTTGAGTTATCATGGCAGGAAAGGCACAGGTGTAATTAGGGAACATTATTGGCAACACCTGAGCTTTCCCTGCGATCACAAGTCCAAATGTCTGTTGATAAAAAAGCCCCTTAAAACTTCTGCACACTTGTTACAGCGGCAGGTGATTTCACTTATTTTGATTGGTAAGACCTCTACTCAGAACAGTGTAGATTTGTACAATCTGTTTGTGGTCATCTGTTCACCTCAATCATTCTTATTTTCTCCCAGTTCTTTACTTTATACTAACTGGTGTTGTTTTGCATAGTTGAAGGTACTTAATCCATAGCTGCCTGGGGACACTGGGGACTTTTTTCAGATAGCTGATTTTGTCCCCATCGCTTTTTAAAAACATAATTTGCCAAAATGTTCTGGAAAAATAGCTTTCACAGAGAAATGTCAACTAACAAATGAGTACCTGTTGTACTTCATCAGCACATGCAATTGAGACTAGCTGCAGCTGGTTCTTGTGCATCATTATGACAAAATCTGAACCTAAACCCCACAATACTTTGTACAATACTGTGCTAAGGCTTAGCAACAGCATACAACATGTGCAGGAAAGCTGTTATTGTTACTGTTGCAGTTTCTTGTGTGCTTAATGTTGTTGTGCATATAATGTGGAGTGTTGTTGAAATTTCTCTAATGATGGTACTATTGTATTGTATTATTTCTGCTGAAACTGACTTCTCTGACCTCGTCACGATCTCCCCATGCCATTGCCCGAAATAGCATATGCTGAAGACCATTTAAAAATCTGTTTTTTAATATGAGAAACATTCTGATTTTATTGAATACTTGAAGGCAGCTTCAAGAAATGTTCTATTTTTCTTATTTCTTATTTCTGTCTAGATAGATTTTTTTATTGTGTCTAGATATAGAGGCTAGATGTGGCTATGTAAGATTAATAACTGTAAAATGACAATGGTGACACAAGGTTTGTTTTAGAGCTGTACTCTTAAGTGCTGTATCGTAGGTAACAGGCCATGTTTCTGTTTCTGGAAGATGTTTGCATGAGGGGAGGGGAGTTAAGCTCTGTGTGGGAGTGTCCTTACGGGGTCATTAAGGACACATGTGATGTTTGAGGCTGAGA
The DNA here is from genome assembly GCF_904848185.1 of Acanthopagrus latus. Lineage (NCBI taxonomy): Eukaryota > Metazoa > Chordata > Actinopteri > Spariformes > Sparidae > Acanthopagrus > Acanthopagrus latus. The sequence goes on from NC_051045.1 coordinate 15,433,311, forward strand.
GACCCCTCAATTCATCCTCAGCATCCCACTATAAAGAAAAGTGTCATTTTCATGGTATATCAAACCATCAGTTTTATCTCAAATGATCTTGACGGTCATACAGAGGCATCGGTAAAAAGGCAACAGTTAAAAAAAACATTTGCAATACATGTAATTTTGTCACTTTTTCAGTGTGAACTCATTACATACCCCGAACCTCCTCAGAGTTTGTGTGTGGCGTGCAGCAAAAACACAGGTGCAATTAATAGCATTCATTTCAGAGGGTGCTGGTGTTCTGCACACTGGCCCCCTAGGGTACTTAATGGAACATGCATCATTGATAATGAAAGCTCAGATCCATTAAGTGTCATTTTCCTTCTTTGAAAAGACAAAATTGCAGTGAAAAAGGTCACTCCCCAGCGTAGCTCTGCCCGACTTCAGCCCGAACAGAGATCCAATCCACCAGAATAACTAAAAACACCTGTGTGGGTGTGTTGGATGAACGGAATGGAACAAAGGTAAGTGAGAAATATAAAATGATTACAGTCAAAGATAAATCTGTGAACTGGTGAACATATCAATGATTGTTGCTTTTCCAGTCATTTCACAGTAAATGTAAAACACTGATTACCTAGAATATGTTTCAGCTCCATGTAGTGTGGCTAAAAAGCGCAATAGGGAATTTTACTTGACTTGAAACTATGTGCCTTGGTATCAACAAAATGTTAGTATTATTCTCTCATATTTTGAATCTTTAGTCTTAACCAGGACTCCATTATTGCCTCAGTTATCATATTTAGTGTGATATTTGTTTACAGCCATGTGAAAGAGAGCTACTGCTTTGGACCTAGGGAGAGGGACACACAGGCATCAGAGGACAAAAAGATAATTAGTGCGTGGCTGTCAAAACAGGATACCATTGAATGACAGCATTATTTGTTTCCTTCTGCCAGTAACTCATCATCTAATTAAAGGTGGCACCCTATCTTTCACATTGCATCCAGTGTCTGACCATCAAGCTTCAGTGACAATGTTCCCCCACTCGCCCCGCCGTCTGTTTCGTCACCACCATTTCAGGGCTGGCTCATGCTCCAGGGTTTACGGGAAGACTTAAATAGAAACATTCCTGGGAGGACATCTGTGTCTCACTGTGGCTTTTGGGTAACCACACCGACACACAGACAAACACACACACACGCACACAGAGCAAGAAGCTGTACAGTATGGACAGTATAAGATCAGCTGGGTGCGATGGTAAGTGTGTACAAGTGATACTTACTCTTCATGTTTTTTGAAAGTTATAGGTTAGAATTTCCCTAATTTCAAAACAAAAATGAAGAAGATTGAGCTATTGGAGTTTCACCCGCTGCTCTGCTACGTTTGCCCTGAATTTGTTTTAAACCTGCCACTCAAGATCACACGGACTGAAGAGGGTGAAAAATCATCTCAACCCTTCTTATCACCTGATCTGTCACATGCCTGCACACCTGTTAATTGATAAACATTAGTCCCTACTTTGTGAATACCTGCTGTGTTATTTTCAAGTTCAGGTAAATCATGGTTGCTTCTTTCCATGAGACTAAGATCTAACTAGCTGGCTACGATAAAAGCTAGTGTTCATTTTGTACACTGAGGTGACTGGAGGCAGTCCCGCATGTTATCATGAATCCTTCCCACTGCACACATTTTGCACAGGAGGAACTAATTACAGTAATGACACCCACATTTCATAAGGTGAGCTGTTCCAGGGCTCTGGTATTGTGCATACTCACCCACTGATGTGATTTACTGGGATGCCTAATAGAGCTGAGCCATTGTTAATGATACTGGTCACACCTTATACTGCTTTGAAACATCAAAATGTATGTATGTATATTTACAGAGCAACCGCTGTGTCTCTGCTGTTGTGCATATCAATAATCAATATTGATCTCCTTTTATTTTGTATTTTTTTGTGAAGACACACAACATCACAACATTGTTTTCCTAACAGGATGACAAGCGTAAAAAGTATGTTTCTGCAACACCATTTTACTCTTTGTGTTGCAACTGTACCTTTCCTCAGGTTCAGTATGTACATTTTTTCTTGTCACAATGCTGCGCTTATGTTCCATATAAAACTACTTTGCCAGTTAGAATTTGTCCTGAGGTCTCCCTAAAAATATCCACTAGTGTCAAGCTGATGACAAGTTTTGTGGAAATGTCAATACGGGACACAGCCTATGACCCATACAAATTTCAACACTTGGTTTGCAGAAATATAAACTGCTGGCATTTTCTCCAGACGACTGGGCAAGGACAGCTTCCGTGACAAGGACAGGACACTGCCGAAACTGACTTCATTACAAAAAACTGTGACTAAATGTCCATAAAATGATGATGATGAAAAAAGAGGAGGCAAATTACAAATCCCCTTGTCATTGGATTGCTCCAATTTTTCTTCCGGCATGTCCAAATCACATTTACAGTGACTTTGCTCTTTGAACTAGGTGAACACCACAGCAAGTTCCACTGAAAACTGACTGACAATAAAAAGGATGAGCTCGCCTGAATATCAGTGACGATGGACTTTTGTTCTCAGAACTAAGACTAAACCTGAAATGAAGCAGTCAAATTTAACAAAATGCATGACCACCCGTGTACCTTCTTCAGTGTATTTTCAAAGTTTTAATCTCTGATTTTCTGTTCCTCACTTTGTCCGTGTTTGGCAAGCCTATATGCAACCATCACATGGTTACCTCATATGACGGATAACAGTGCAGTATTTTGATGCGCTGCAAGGACAGATGATTTGTTTGTTTATGTTTATGCTTAATTTGAACTTGTGTTCCAAACGTGTTTCGGGATGTGAAACACTTCGATGAATGAAATGCATTCAGGTTTTTGTCGGAAATGTGTACGATAAAACATTTACTGTATATACAGTAGTTTACCAGAAACATACTCATTCGCAGTGCATTCTGGTCCTTCTTTGTAGCCATGCTCTCAATCAAGGACGGATATCTTTATGAGCAAACTACATAAATGTTCGTGCACCGAGCACTTTTTTGATAGGTCTTCATTCACTGTTCACTTCATTCTCTCCTATCACGGCGCGAGCTGCTTCACCGTAGAATGGGCAGTTTGCCTTGACCGTCTACTCGATTATGAAGGACTCTAGAGCATTCTCTCTCAACTGTACCTTTTGTCTTGAGCTGCTGCCATGCCAACTCAACTGAGCCATCCAGCTGCTGTCAGCTCAGCCCTCAAACTGCTGCCTCGTGAGAGCGACATATTGGGCAACCGTCGCATTAGAGCACTTAATGAGGAGCCAAAGTAGGCTCAAGGTTTTCTCTTCCCCACACCTAAATGAATGTTGTATGACACGATGCCCTTGGACCCAGTGATTACCTGAGGGGATGTGGCTGTTTTGTGTGACCCTGCGTGGGAGTTATTGCGTGGATTGCTGAGAATTTACTTGATTTCCCAGAAGAGGACGAGATATTAGTCGGAGGGCTGATCCCGCTATCTCTGGCTTTCTTCAGGTGCTTGTGTGGTGTCCTGAGGTTTCTGCAGAGATGCCATCAGCCAAGGGAGGACTGATAAATGTTTGTCCCGGCAGGATGTTGCCTTTGGTCCAAATAATATGAATATAGGCAGACAAAGAACATGAATAAAACAGGTAGATTCAACAGGCGTGATTCAGTCGGACAGACAGGGACAGAGACTGAGGGAGGCAAAGCCATTTCTGACAATTGTTTTTCTTCTGAGACACTGTAATTTTGGAGAATAGAGGCAGGTGTAGCACCCCGAGTAGATGCACAAACATTAATAATGACACCCAACATGTGAGAAAAAAGAACAAGCTGATATGAAAAGAACAAACGCTACAGGTGGTCTCAACACAATTTTGCCAGGAGTTAAGGAAATGAGATTACAGGCTCATTTGCACTGCCGTGTCCCCCCCAGACTGTCTGTGGAGACCAGTGTAATTATCTCCTCACCGATGCACCTGAACCTGTCATCTCATTCTCGGAGACAGACAGGAGAGCACGTGCCTCGGTTGACCTGAGCCGCAACACTGAAGGAGATCTGTTTTCCATCTCGCTCTGCATCCGACACGGTTTCATCTGCGGGTCCTGGCGATTTGCATTGTGATCACATGCCTGAGAGTGTTCACTCTGTCGTTGAAATGCAGCACACAGTGTGTGAACACACTTTCACTCTGTGACATCTGTTTGATCGGAAGACATCTCGTAAAAAATAGAGAAAAAATAGAGGCTATCATGACTTTTTTCCTGATCCATAAAAGCTTTTAAAACTTTTTTTTTTTTTACTAAAATGTAGTTTGAAGAGTACAACTCACCTCTTCCATTAGAACATTGGCCCCTCTGTCATCGTCTGCATTTAGAAAATAGATTATAATTCCTCTTGGAGATGAGGTTTTGTTTTGTCAACGTCAGTCTCTTTCAATAGCTGAAAAAAACATTCTGAACAAGGATTTAGTTAGAGCTTTATATTAAATATTCAAAGTTCACATTTGGTGATTCAACAGTGTAGAAATGTGTGGGAAACATGAAGATGCTCTCATCTACTCTGGCAGCTTGATTGTAATTGTAATGCGAATGTCTCCAAGCTCTTATTTTCTGATAATTCATCTAATTTAGATTTGGAATGTGTGCGCCGCATGACATTAAAACATTTGTGTCATGCACGACATTCATCTGGACTCTTTAATCTCATTCTTTTTCTTGTGGCTACAAAAATGCTTAAATTAATTTGTCTGAATCCAGCTGGCAAACAACATGCGAGAGCTTTTCTCATTTCAACAAGCAGAAAAAGACGTTCTTTGCTTCACATCAGTTCCAAAGATCTGTCTCATATCTTTCCCCTGCATACGACGCTGCAAAGAGAGAGGCAGCCAGTGGGGAAGAAAGAAAGACAGACCAAAGAACATGCCCTCTCCTCTCAGGTGTAGACTTCCATTTAGAGAAAAGTACAGGCACCTCAGCTACCTCTTCAGATTCCATTTGGAGATCCCTGTCTGACCATCTCATTGTGTTATTGCCACATCTTGATGCATGAAGCTCTCAAGAAAAGAGCTACTGCTCCTACAGCTGTCTAGTGCCAGACTAAGCCCCTGCCATAACGCTTCTGCTCTCAGGAATCGAAAACTAGAAGTTGTGCTCAGGTGGCGTCGCTGCCTGTCTCTTATTCAAAAGAAAGTGAATTAATTGATTAATCAGTAACTGGAAAACGTGCCATTGTGGAGTTCAACATCATTATTTGTACACTAGCATGATTGACAAAATGACCTGATGGTTATACTGTAGCTGGGTATTTCATTATGTCAACTGCTGTAGATTGCAGTGGAATACAATGTACTGTAACTAGTGAGCACTGAACATAAATTGTAACTCCACCAGTTTTACGCATTAAATTGTGATCTTGGGTAGCACTACTACATGTATGACAAAAGTAGTACAATGCTTTTTGTGGCTCCAGAGGAAGCCGCAGGTAATTTGATACGTTTCCTGCAGTGATGTCACTTCCAAGAACGTTTTTGGCTGCGCTGAGTCAAACCGAGCTGTGACGATTTGCCTCTCCATCACCGATTTTACTGTGCCGAGTTAAGCCAGTCTGCACCAGCGACGGTCCTGCTCCGGAGTGGCACCAAGCTGGTGCACCAAGCACCCCTCATCCCTTCAAAACAAGTGTGTGTAGACTACCCTAATAGATATGAAAACAGCAGTAAACTTGTTTAAAATACAACATATATCATGGTAATACACAGTCCAGCAGCATTAAACAACTTAACCCCACATCCAAAGGCTTGAATGGGCAACTGAGAGTGTCAGGGTAATCTACTAAGTCCAGTGCCAATCCCAAACATGCCGAGCGAAGAAAAGAAATGCTTGAAGGAAGGGAAGAACAGAGAGGAGGAGCATGTTGGTGATGTTTCTAAATACCTGAAACTGCAGCTCTTCAGCTGCAAATGTAATGTCTGTGTCGTGACATGCGATTTATTTTTTCTTCAAGGTGCTGCAGAGTCCCATGGGTCATTTAGTTTTATGACGTCTTTGAAGAGTGTGACCATAAAGAATGTAAAACATAACAACCATCTGTCTAATTTGCTGAAAGCATTTTTTTTTCTTTTTTTTTTTTTTTACTGCCATATGGTTTTGTGTCACTCCTTTATATATTCTCAGAGCTGAAAGGGCAGCTTGATATAATGTACTGACATATTCAGCACAATAGGTCCTTATGCATACTGTTCCTATCAGTACTGAGTGTCCCGGATCGTCTGTCATCATTATATAGCCCAAAGCTTGTGTGTGTGTGTGTGTGTGTGTGTGTGTGTGTGTGTGTGAATACATTTTACTGATTGTGCCAGAAAGAGTGAACGGCTCATTACAGGGACACTGCATTGTTTCAAGTGGACTTGCTTCCCAGGTAGTCATGGCAGTAGGACCATCTAGTGGCTGAGCTGTATATTGTCACAGGATGCAGGATGCTGGCGAGCTGTCACAGTTTAGGAATGCTTGAAGAAGTCAGAGGGACGACACAACGGCCGCCTATGACAGGAAATCAGCAACACTCTCCAGCCAGAATAATGCGGCTCTTCATCAGACAGCACAATGCTGCCACAGTCAGCTACTACTCCTACTAGCTGTGTCCGCTGCCCACGAAAGAGATTCAGCAGCGCATAAAAGCCGCTGGGATCGGTTGGGCAAGTACAAGTAACAAATTCTCAATTGTTCAAACTCATAAAAGAGGCTTTCAAGTAGTTAGGAGCCCAAAGTTTTCCCAGATACCAAATAAACTTTAAAAGTGTCTGCTGTATTAGCTACACAATAAAGTCTACTTGTAACAAATAACACACTTTTCACTAGACTTGGATGCAGGATGGGTCTTGGCCCAGAATAGACCCCATTCATTTCTGCTGTGGCTCCAGATAAAGAGGCAGATTAAAGACTTTTACTTTCACATCACTGGAAATGGGGAATAACATATTTTGTTTGATATTTTGATTAATTTCTCATGGGAATAATTCATGAATCTTGAATTAATGAAAACATCAGATGTGTTTAGGTGGCTGGTAACTATGAGTGAGTACAGTTTGATGCAGATTCAATCTAGTGAGCTTGAATTGTGCGTGAACGATACATGGTTATCTAGTCTGATGTTGGATTAGGCTTGAATGATGCCAACAAAACTCTTGATTTAGCGTACTGATGTATGGTGTGAATCCCCAGCTCCTCTAACCCCAGGTGAAGAACTACTGCTTTAAGGAAAATCGAATGAACTCAGGACAAAAGAGCCTTGTCGGTGATGACATTAACATGATGTAATTTCTGAATTCACACTGAAATCATATTGCAATAGTGAGCTGTGTATCTTCTGGAAGAATGTGAATAAGTCTCCTCTCCGTTTGAAAGACACACAGAACAGATTGTATCGTTGTTGTTATCTTGAGAAAGATCCTGGAGCTTCCTCATGGAGAGTTAATAGCGGAACAGTTCTTTATTTATGAGAATACGATGACAACTTACTCTGACTGTTTTTTTGTTATTCACCCCTGAAAATCCTACACTGACAGTATTATAAACTCTGAGTCAATAGTCAGTCACCATTTTTTCTGTCAGTGGACTCGATGCAATTATTCTCAAGTGGCAACATCTGGTTTCTTTCGAAGCACTTTGTGTGTTTGTCTGACATAGATTCACATGAAAATCAGTTTCTGGGTAGATTATAACTGGAAACACGATGTATTAATGGCACACATACAGTATACTAGGACTGTGTTACACTGAGATTTATTATATTAGATATTTCCAGTTTTCCTCACAGGCTTATGACATATGATACAATGTGTTTTGCAACAAATTTCAAAATAAAAACTCTGAAGACTTTCTTTTATTTTTTTTTTGCATTTAATGATTTATTGACATTTACTTTTTTTCCCACCATGGTTTCTCTTGATACCAATAGTATTTACCATAAAGTTTCTTTTTCATTTAAATTACATTTATAATGCTTTACTCACATACACATTTATTGTTTAATCTTCTTATTGCAATAAACAAGAGTAGCCAGAATGAGTCAGGTATTGCTACAATTCGCCATACAAACTCGTTGTCCCCGTCAGACAATGAAATTCAAAAATAACTTTATTGGCAAGACAAAATTACACCATAGCCTCTCTGTCTCTCTCTCTGCTCCGGGAGAGGCTGAGGGCAGAATAAGGCTAAGGCTAGTAGCCTAAACACAGCTAAAATGAAATACCTGCCCAGAAAATAGGAATCTAACATTTATTTCCCATATTTGTGAATAATGAGGATGAATCAGTGGGGATTACCACAGTATGAACACATGGAAGACAATATGAACATATCTGTGGTGCTGCTACTTGGCTGACCTACCAGGGGACAATATTGCAGTACTTTGATGAGGTTGGTCATTGATCAAGTCCCTGAAAGAATCCAGGGTGACTGATCAATCTCCCCACACCAAACGCGTGCAGGCTTTTGTCTCCATTATTACTGTGTTAGGCCACGTTATATCTCCAGGTTGCGTCTGTCTCCAATTGGTGGAAAGTGGGGAGAGAGAGCGGGTCCCACTACACACTCGAGTACATATGGTACACACACCAACAGGAAGAGCAGGGATCCTGGAATAGTATCTCACTCACAAAATGAACTTCTGCAGAGAAGTTTTTTTTTTTTTCGTTCTGCAACAAAAAGAGCACGACGGTGGAAGCCGACACCGAGCCAGCGTCTTCTTTAAGTAATGGCATTAAAAATGTTCCTCACTTTAACTCTCACACACAGAAAAAAAAAAGTAACGCAACTCAGTAAGTCCAACTAAAAAATAAGCCTGTTGAACAATTCAGCTTTAATCCCTTGATACCTGGCGTTGTACCCTGTTCCCCAAGCAGAGATTACCATAGTAAAAAGGCCCTTTAATATGAAGGGTCGGTCCCTAAGCCCAGCAACACCTCAGTCTTTCTCTGTCCCGGTCTCAATCCCTTCAAGGGCTTGTACTCCACATGGAAGAACAGAAAAGTCCGTCAGCTGGCGTGCTCCTGGTTTACACATGACTCCAGACAACATGTCACAACATGTCACAATGATAACAAGTCACTCTGATAAAAATTGCTCATTGCATTGCAATATTCAGACAAAGGTAAGACATTAGAGCTCATTGCTTCTCAATGAAAGGGCACAGTGTACATCTCGTTCAGAAAAGGGTGATAGTTCCAAGCTGTCGAGCAAGATAGGTCTGCTGCTGCTGTTTAGCTAGCTTCTGTAGTTCCCCTGCTGCCTGTATGTCACTCTGTCTGAGTCAACACTTATATAATACCACTATCCAGTAGTTCCACCTCATTCTTCTTTTCCCCTCATGGATGCGGTTATCAACATTTTCTACCTACAAAAATATTTTTATTGTCTTTTCTATTTTGCCGTTTTTTTAAATGCGTGATACAAATGCAAACCAACAGTCCAAATCAAACAGAACAAAGTGCTCACCAGTGTTTGTTAAAGAAAACAAATCATGGTGCGTTTCATGGCTTTCAGTTATAAGACAGGAAATATCGATGGATGCCTGGGGCTGGACGTCTCGGCTCCCGCTCTGGGCGACCTCATCCCCTGTAGGCCTCCGGCTCGGTTGTCACTCCAGCTCAAGATCATTCCTCCGAGGATGTATTTGGCTCTCATCTTCCTCTCTATAATTTGTTCCCTTTCAGCATTATGGTTGCCAGTGTTAATGTGCCCTCCACCATAGACTCATGTGAACCTTTGGAGACTGGGGGGGAGGCCAGGAAGAGGAGGAGGGTGAGGCAAGAATGGAGGACGTTCAACCCAGTGATGCAGAAGCCCGACCCTGCAGGATCTTATTGCGAGGCTGCACGCAGAAACAGCGTGAATACATCGGTACACAGGGTCACGCTGAGGTCACACCTACCCACCTACACGGTGGATCAGCCCCCTCGCGAAGACAAGGGTAATGCGAGGATGTCGATAAACCTTTGCGATGGCTTAATGTGTCACCATGTACATGTGACTTGCGTCCTCTACTTTACAGTATTTATCGTTACTGTAAGTCAGAGGGCAGGTTCTTGCATCACACATAATCACAGCTAAAGACGGGGATCACATAGAAGCAGTACAGTATGTACCAATGCGTGACTTCTGCTTGTTTTCTCCCACCCTCTCTCCCCTTTAGTGAGGCCCTCGTCTGACTGTTATGGAGGTTGGCAGATGTGCCCTGCGGCGATTTCTGTCGGTCCGGTCTATTTTAAAAACACAGATTCGTTCGGGCCACTGTGTGTCTGCATGCCGCCTGGGGTCAATCCATCCACTGACCCGTGCCAGCCCTCCTCTCACCTCACCCTCTCAGGAAATGACAATCCCCCACAGTCACTTTTCTGCTCTCATAAACCCCCCCTCCCCCAGAACCATCAGACATGTTCAGATGTGGCTACCACCTGCCTGTCAGCCGAAGTCATGTTGTTTCTAGCGAGGACCTAGTGTCACAAACTGAAGAGTTGCTGGCCTGCGGCGGCAGAAGGGGACATGTACAGTACCGCGGAGGCCGCCACAGCTACGTGTGGGCGCATACAGCGAAGACCGATGGAAGCAGCTACCCTACTGACATAACATTATTGTCTTGGTTTTTGAGGTGCATAGGATGAGAAGAACACGTTGAGCCGTGATGACAAGAGAAAAACCAACCTGGCCCAGAATAATTATGTAACACTACATGTGGTTTAATGTTTCTAGAAAGGTCTGTTTCTTCTGTAGCTATCGAGGCGGCCATGACGGGGCCACAGTGCAAGGGAGAGGGAACAGGGGAGGTGAGAGATGTACAAGGGAGTTCAATGCATAATGAGGAAACCTCTCCTCTGCTCCTCTGTGGATCACTCAGGAGTCTTTGAAATGAAGGGAGAGTTTCAGGTAAAGGGAAAGAAAGAGACACACACTTCTACTTCTTTCAGCTGCTCCATTCCCTTCTGTCCTCTCAGTTCAATATTTAAATTGGTTGGATATTTTTTTTTTTCCCCACTATCAATTGCTGTTTGTTGATCATGTTTGTTTCTTCACAGTGTGCTTTTTGAGTGGCTGTTCCTGACTGGCCGAAGTCAGACGGTGATGTGTCAGTACGGTGAGAAGAGGATTGGCCCGTGGGTGGTGCGGATGGGCCCGGGGGCGGGTCTCAGGATGGCGTGGCTGAGAGGCGGGCCTTGCAATAAGTGGTGGTGCGGGTGGGGTGCGGGAGCTGCTGCGCGGAGTGCCAGCTGGTTCGAGGATGCCGCAGCGGCCATTGCTGCAGCAACAGCCAAGGGGCTGGGCAAGAGCCCTGCGCCCAAAGCTTTGGTGAGATCCTTGGAGAAGGTCAAAGAGGACTAAACGCAGAGAGGGTGCACAAACAGACACAAGAGAGAGAGAGAGGAGAGGGGGATAAAAAAGATTAGTTCCAGAAGGTCAACACATGGAGGGGAAACAGATTTAGACCTCAAAACTGCATTCACATGTCTCAGTTCAATTGAGTTAATATTTTCAGGAGGAGGACACAGCCAAAAACTGAACAACTGGCAGGCTTTTGTAGGGATCAGATCAACACGGTCTAAACACTCCGAGGCCTTGCAGACCTCATCTAAATTACTGATGTCTGTTGAGCTCAGGTTTGCTGACTGTGTCACGGGAGGAATCAGAATTCAACAGTGAAACTTGAAGGTTACCGTCAGATCAGCTCCCCTGTGCTTCTTGTGTCGGCTGAGGAGGGGGTTAGGCTTGCCCGCCATGCCGTCCCGGTGCCTTCGACTTGATATGTGCTGAGAGGAAAGACAGCAACACATATTATTATCATTGTTGCTGTTGTTCCTGTTATGTAGACTTTTGGTGCTGATTAGCTCTGGGGCCAGGCCATAAGCTACGCTATATTGTGTATTAAAGGCCCAGTGTGTAAGATTTAGTAGCATCTAGTGGTGAGGCTGCAGATTGCAACTGGCTGGACACCGTTCATCTCACCCGCCACTATGGTGGCTGCTAAAAAAAAAAAAAAAAAGGGCAAGACACTCTTGAGAGTCAGTATTTGGTGTGTCCATTCTGTACTACTGTAAAAACATGGTGGAGTCCATGAAAGATCACCTGCTTCCATTGTAGATACAAAAGGCTGATTGTAAGGAAAACACAGTTACTCTTAGTTTAAAGTGTTTATGCATGCATATGAATGAAGATAATACTGGATAAAATTGCATACAGTGCATGACCACGTCTGCCCACCTGTTTGAGTTGCAGTTCAGAGTTGACCCGCACATTGCAGATCTCACAGTGGAAGGTTCGTTCCTGAGTGTTGGGGTCCACTGGCCCCCCTCCCTGCTCTCCACTGGGCTTGGGGCCGAGGCGAGGATACGCCTTGATGGGGCCTAGCCCGCTCCGTGCCTCCAGGATAGTTTTGTGTTTGGTACCTGCAGGCAGACACACACACACACACACACACACACACACACACACACACACACACACACACACACACACACACACACACACACACACACACACACACACACACTCAGGTCAGTAATGCCATTAACCAAGATGAAATTACATATTTAGAAGCTAATAGAATCAAATCTCTATAATACATGAGTCATACTTTTTCCATCCACCTGAAGTAAAATGAGTCTAGACAGCAACTCAAGGCACTGATGGAGAAACAGTGACAGTGACAAAAAATCAGGCTCTGGCTCGAGTCTCCAGTAAATCACCACATGCTGTATGCACAGCACTCAGAATGTGTCAGTGGCCAAAGCTGTAATGTTGAAGTTTTACCACTAGAGGGCTGCAGTCAGACGCCTCTACACATAATAATGTAGTGGATGGACTCAAAGCCCTCTCTCATTGTAAGAAGTTGATCACTTTTTGATTCAGAGGGAGTGTGTGAGGTGAGGTCACACAGAGTGGCCTGTAGTAAATTATATCACCACATGTGCCGGTGGTGGACCACTGAACCCTCACTGTCAGGATCCATAACTTTGACTGTAAATGTCAACGTCTGGAAATTTATGGGCAAATCATTATGAGAAGCAGGTTTGAGTGGGCTCAGGACTGATCCGCAGTCGAGCACTTGCTATATCATGACACTGGTGCTTTTTTACTGGTTCACTAACTATTTATGTGATCGAATAGCATTATTTTAAGGACATAGCTTAGTGCTTCGCCGTACTGGGAAACAATTAAAATATCATTCTGTAGATGTGTTTATGCCAAGTAATACACTGCATTTATACTACTGTCTCCGAATGGGCTGATCTCCTATAGTTCACCTCACACTGTTATATTAAACATGATTTCAGCAAGGAACACAAATACTCAGCAATTCTGTTGTCCATAATAGATGTCCAACGACTACAAGGAATTCACAGGAGATTTTAAGCAGTGGGGATATATGTTTTATAGAATAGACAACTGGAATTTTACCGGTGTTGGAGAACTATTTCTATGATAGACTACGAAGATTTCAGAGCTCTGGTGCCAGGCTCTTAACAAGAATGACACAGCATATCACCCCAGATTTGGTTAACCTGCACTGTCTCCCTCTAAAATTTCTATCAATCTTTAATGAGGCTCTTAATGGTTTGGGACCAGCCGACATTACCAATTCTTTTTCATTTGCCAAATAAATAATAAATAATACAACAATCGGCAGCTCAGCGTTTTCTGACTTCACAACAAACCATGGAATGCCTTTTTTAAAAAAACAAATGAAAACATATTGAACATTACTTTTCACTGCTGCTCTTCTTTTGTTGTTTTTATTTAATCTTTTACGTATTTTATTGTTCTTACCACACCTCATCTTTTATTCATAATTCGTTTGATTGCTTGGTTTTATCGTGCAGTTTGTGCCCTTACTTTGAATATGTGTAGCATTTCTGTGTTTGTTGATTTTTGGGGCTGATGTCGACCCCGATATTTGGAGGTAAAACAAACATATATTGATATATTGGCCAATATACGCAAATTCTTTGCAATGATCCCTCAAAAGTAGTTATCGAACACTTGTGACCTAGATATGTGACTGGGGAAGGATATTTTACACGTTAACAATAAACTTTATCGTCTAAAAAGACACCATTGTCCTGAAATGGTAAACTTACTAGGGATTTAATATTTATAAATAATCACAAGCACATTTTTATTCTGTTTTATAATCTCATAAGAAAGACTGCTTCACATGAGAGCATATCGGCCTACATTTAGGTTGCTACCAATATAGGCCTATATCAGCTGACGATATCATATTACGATATTTCAGCCAGACAATATTGCTCCTTTTACCTTGTGCAGATTATTTTGCACCCCATCAACACTCTACCACCTCCTTTACTGCTACATGTATGCCTGTCTGGTCTTGAAGCAAAGCATCATAGTGTATTGGTTCTGACTTTTTTTCTGAATTCCTAGTCACTCTCTAAAATCCCTTTGAACAGCGTTGAGGTTGCCGAAGAGATTGAACTCAGCAGGACGGTTGGTGGCTGGTGGGGAACATGCAGGCTTGTGGGCTCCGGTGGGGAAGAAGTGGCTGGAGTGACGGATTTCGCTCGTGGACAGAAATGTGCTCTTGGGGTGTCTGTTTGTGCTTTTGTGCTATTTTGGTCTGACAATGCATGGCCCAGTGGATTTAGTTGTCTTTGTACGGTTGACTCATGGCGCAAACCAACACACAAGCAGACAAGGCACATTTGGGAACACAAAAATAGCCATTGTGTAGACAGGAAATAACATTACGTACATAACATACTTTCTCTCATTCTTCTCTTTTCTGCTGCCACGCACGCGGCTCATGTCTGCACGACATATGCTTTTATTTTCAAACCAGGCTAATATGCACAGTTTTGATTTGAGGGTGATTGCTTCCAGATCGCTTCCCTCTTCGAGTTTCAACAGTTTCAACTTAGTCATCCAGGGGTTGAACTTTGGAGCCAACTAGCTGAGAGCAGGCTGTGACCTCGGTGTGATTGATCTCTTTTTATACTGAAGCATATCATGTAAGACAAATGTACTGTTGTGTAGTCGTTAAACTGATAAACAATTAATCAGCGAGTGATTTCCGAAAGCCCTATGGAGCTTAATCTTACCATAATGGTGGCAGTGATTGCAGCTTCATTGATTAATACTTTATCCAACATTAAGAGGTATTTATTGGCTGCTTTCATGGCTGAGCTGGCCGCACCAAACATTACTCAAAGCTAGGGGGATACAGTTACATGGAGACTGTGCCTCATTGTCTGTTGTGTCTCTGAAGTTTTCCTTTATGTGAAGGAGAGTGTAGAACCTCCCAGAATAAAGAGTGGAGGTCAGCATATCCCCAGAGGGAAGCGAGGTCAAAGGGAAAGCTAAGTTGGTAGGCCATGAAGGATTAAAGCAGGCAGCGGGTACCTGAGGGGTATTTGGAGCCCTGAGAAAGTGTCGTAATGTGTGAAAGCTGTCTGCCTGAATGAAGCTGGTACTGTGGTGAGCTCACCCACATAACAACCTATTTTTCTCCTATTTCCCTGCTTAAATCCCTCCTGCAGTGGTTACCCGCCTTCACCATCCTCCTCTGCAGCCTTTTTTTCAAAGTGGAAGCCTTCAGGCTATGGGGAAACTGTTTTTAATGCTGCATGCTGCAAACGACAAGACAGATCATGAATGTTTGATTGGGGGAGAGTCTTCTTTTTTTCCCTCCTCGGTAAGTGTGGCTGAAGAAAGTGCCTGTTAGCAGAGTGCTGTCTGAGAGAACAGCCGCACGCAGGAGAGGCACCTTGAGAGATCAGTGCTCAGTTACACAGGTCTAGCCTGTCACCGTTCAACAGATCAGTTATCTGCTGATCAGTGTTCTTCTCAGTGCCCTCTGCAGGGTCACAGTCAAGTCATCAACTCAGATGGCAGCAGTTACAGCGAGGGACGCCAAGTAATTGTTTGTGTGTTTGCGTGTCTTTCTGCAACTGTGAGATGCCAAAAAAAGAAACTGTGAGGAAAAGAATGAATATATAATTGTGATATATAATAGTTAACATAATGATTCAATCTCCATAAATCGATTGATCCCCTGTGCACTCTAATTACCAGACACTATTAATATCAAAAGGACTGTAAAATGTCATGAAACGTGTGGAAATATATGATTTAAGTGAAAATGTTGCCTTACAAATACTATCTAACAATGCAATATGTAAGGATTATAGTTAGAAACATTCAGATGAACTTAAGTTATCAGCAAAAAAAACCCCATCAACATTATGACATCTATGTTTTTTGTTGCAGAGATATCTCCTGAGGTTAGCATGCTGATCAGCTAGCCCCAGACTGTCCTCGCACACACAGCAACAGGAAACACCATCAGTCCCCTGGTGCTCCGAGCTCCCAGTCTGGACTGCTGGCACGGCTACACAGCTAACTAAAAATATGTTTTATTTGATACTGGATCAGGCTTGACTGAATTAAAGGGGCCTTGGAGGAGGTACGCACAACATTTAAAGAGTAACAACAACAACTTTAGAGGTTGCTGAATGGATCTGTCTTGGTAAAATTCCTCTGACTCACGAGTTGTGATACATTCCGTTTGCCGCAACAACAACAGATGTGCTGTTTGAGTTACCAGAGAGGAATCCAACCTCCCTTCTCCAGAAACATATCAACACCAGCTACTTCCTGCAAAGTTTCAGCGTATCATAGCTCTCAGATTAACCCACCTTTGTTGTGGGCCTCCAGCTGTGACAAGGAATTGACCGCAACCTTGCACAGTGAGCAGTACAGCAGCTTCTTGGCCTTGTCCTCCTCCGTCTCTGGATTGGACGGGCTGCTGGAGGCCGGGGTGCCGATGGCCCCCGAGACTGGGGGTCCAGACCCGGGCTGCTCTGAGCTGGAGCTGCCACTACCGCAGCCTGGGGAGGAGGAGCAAGGAGGGATCAGGGGAGGGGTGGTGGTGGGCAGGAGGGGGCACACTGAGGGCACCGGAGAGTCCATGGGTGGAGTTGGTGGGGTGGTGAGAGGGGGAAGGGGCCCCGGGGCCAGCAGGGGCCCGTTTAACTGTGACAGAGGCCGAGGTTCATCTAGAAAAACAAAGAGAAGCAGAGAAGGCAGGAATAAATGTCAAAAGCAATGCAGAGGAATATAAAAAAAAATAACTGATTTTGCAGTCCAAAAGTGCATAACTCAAACAATAAAGTGTTATACTGTTGACTTCATTGTCTTTAAACTCTGCGGTGAAGCAAAGTTCCCATGAAAAAAAAAAAAAAAACACTCTGCTATGTCAAACCACACTGCTAACCACTCCCAGAATGTGGATGGCTCGCGTCTGCTGCGTAGATCAGACAAACCAACATAAAGCGCTTGCAGACGGAAGTGCTTTTTTATTTCCTACTGTACAGGCCGTAATCGGTTAAAACGAGTGCCTTTTAATTTAAGTTACATCTTAAATGGAACCCAGAGGGGGTGGGCATGTGTTTTATATATTTTGAGGCTTTTTGAAGCTTTCGAGGCGATCTCTCACTGATGTGGTCTCATCTTATTGAGGCGTTTCCGTCGGGAGAAATAGGAAACAGATACCTCTGCCTTCGCATGTTTTGACTCTTTCACACCTGTTGTTTTTGGCCGAGGCTGAATCAACATGGCACTTGCTTTGTCACAGGGTTTGGACATGAGGTCCAAAGAAAATAACATTAAGTGAGTTGTCCTCTCACTCTTTCCTCTGCTCACTCCCTCTGTAGGTTTAATGTGTTTGATCATGTGTGGGGGGAAACCATTTTTTATTTTTTTTTTCCATCACAGAACATGTTTATACGTACATTTCCAGACACATGGTTCTGGTCAGCCACTCCCATACGCAATCATTTTGGTATTCACTAAGCAGTGGGTGTTGGCTGAAAAAAGACCCCCTAAATTTGGGTGGGGTAATCAGAACTCCCCCCATCAGCGGGCCAAACTCTCCAAACTCCACAGGATGTAGCACTGAGTGAAGGGAATGGAAAAGCCCCGATGGATTAAGGTATTAAAGGGATAACATGTAGTATTCCAGGCAAGAAAAACAAATGTTGACTTTAACTGCTCAATTTCCTATTTAAGGATCCCCATGTGCTTTGTCATGTCGTAATGGGTCCATAGGGGCTGTAATATATATTCATGACTTCATTCTATCCTGTCACTCTTATGTGACTTTGATAATATATATAACTATATATAACCATTGCATCATCCCTGATGAAGATGCCATTGTGAGTGCTTTCCATTCCTCTGCTGTCCAAGATCAAAATTCTCTCTCTTTCCGTATTGGAAGTTTCCAGCTGCAGAGCTGCTGGCTGCACAGAGCGTTTGTCAAACAGATGTTTCATTGAAAAGAAAAAAGAAAAAAAAAACCTGAATATTTCTTACTCTGACTCTATGTGGCATTGAGGAGTCAATAAACCCGGCCTGGATCAAAGTGCAGTGTGAGGGTAAAAGCTTTTTCCAGAGAGGTTTTGTGACCCATAGTGTGCTTATGCTACCACAGCGCTGACTGAGCTGCTTAAGTTGATTGCAGAGCTTCTACTGTACCTGCACATGCAGGAGGCCAAAGTGACAGAAAAGTTGAAACAGTTAACTCCGCGCATTGTTGAAGTTTGCCCACACGCAGGCAGGCACGTACACATGCACATGATTTCACCGCAACACCGAGAAAACACACCATCACTGCGTCCTTAACATGTGGTTTGAGTTAGAATCAAGTGCGGAGGAACAGAGGTGGTTGGCCAAATAGTAATGAGGGATTTCATGATCCATGATGGCCTGGAGGTCTGCCTACCAAAACCCTCACATCCAGTCACTGTTCCGACTCATACCACGGTGAACGTCAGGACGCTCATCCCCCCTCAGAACAAGTTCAGCTTGGGGCTAAACCCCGCGGGGCCTTCGCAGCCACAGTGATTCACTGTCTGCCTCAGCCACCCAAAATTATAAATCTCATGGAACAGCAAAGTGTTTCTTTTTGTCATATTTACTGAGCAAAGTGAAAAGTGTGAAAGATTCGCTACGCAGCCGACAAATTGCCATATTTTCTCCTTGAGAATTCAGAGGCACTTGATTCTCCGGAAACTGTGGATACGCTGCAAGTCTAATTAAACATTGATAAGGCTGCTAACTGACCTTCTTCCCAGCTCGCCGGCCTCATAGGCAAACAGAAGAAGGCATTATTCACTGGAAGAGGTCAGCAGAGGGAGATAACTTGGTCCAGATGCTTTACACTATAGCCCGGTGTGTCTGCGTCACCCTAATCCACTTCAGGAAATTAAAGCTATGTATAGTATGCAGTCCACGGGGGGAGGTTTTGTTGATAAAACCGTGGGATTTAATACAGATTTATTCAAATTCAGACCGAAAGCACTTCCGTTGTTTGCTGCAAGAGTGAAAGTTCAACTCGATCCCTTAAGAGTTGTGCTTCTTGGAGGAAAGAAATATCTGATTGTGGAATTAGCGTGGAAGGCATTGTAATAAGGAGCGCCTGTGTGAGCAAATGTTCCTTATTGTACAAGGAATGTAAGTGATCCCATCACACAACGAGTGGGCTTTTAGCTTTTTTCACAAGTTGATGGCAGAGCAGCAGGGTTATTGCTGTAATCAATCCTGTGTGTAGGTGGAACATCATGCCGTGATGGATTCGCTTTGTTTATTGAAAGTGCTCCAACTCAAACCAGCGTAAAGAGATTACAGAGGCTTGCGTTATGGTGATGGTTACAAGTCATCAACAAACCGTCCCGGCAACAAATCCAGCGGGTTTAACACCCGAGTGACCGACCGACCGTGTGCACATGATAGCTCGCAGGTGGGTATAAGAGTCACTCAGGGAGGATGACTCTGTCTACCAGCAGTGCCCCCCATTCTTAATGATTAACGAGCTACGAAACCCGACCCTGGCCCTACGAGCGCCGGACCACATTCATAATGCAGTTGGGTGCTTTTTCCCCAGTCTGGCTCGCATCCGAACTCTGAGTCACACACGCACAAACACATTGCCACACACATTCGCAGACATGCAAAATGTGTTTTTTTTGGTTCATTCCTCTAGTTTATTTTAGGTAGATTTCATCAAATATGTCAAACAAACAGGCGAATTCCCTGAAACTTCGACTCCGAGACCAACAACAAACCCAGGCAGAGCGTGAAAAGCGCATCAGCGCCGTGTAACTCGACACTGTAGTCGCCTCATAGCCACGCAACCCTAGCCCGCACATGAAAGTCATCTGTTTAATTGACCTTGGGTGTGTGTGTGTGTGTGTCTGTGTGTGTGTGCGCGTGCTTGTGAGAGGTTGTGTGGACTATAGAGTGCTATAATGTCAGGGTGGTTTTATGCGGGCCCTTCATTAGAGTGGGAGTGTCAGACAGCAGAGGGATAAAGAGAAGGGGGGAGGAGGGGGGAGGGAGCTTCTCTCCAAGTAAACAGCTGCCTCGGCATCAACCCGCAGGCCCGGCCAAACCCTCAGCTCGCCGGGCCAAATCCCCCAAAGCCAAGGGCCTCCTCTTTGGGGGCAGCTCTGACCACAAACCCTTTGAGGACTGACAAATGCGTGACCTGCTCCGATGGCTGCAAGGGTTAAGGAACCAGCAGCGTTCAAACTGTGCTGACCTTTTGTTGTTTTAGCCTTCAGCAAGGTCCTGTTTATGGCCATCACTGTTGATTTTATTTGATATGTTAATGAGAAATGATGCCATATTAAAGAGAAGGTCGCGACAATGCCGGACAGGACAGTACTTCTAATTCATCCTGTCAGAATGTCTCAGAGGAACGTGATACCGCGTGAAATTGCAGATCAACAAACAGACCGCTGAGAGGAAAACTCCCCCAACGTCGACAACCAATGCTGCTCTGTGTTTAAGGGACGTGCACTGTGGGAAATCTTCCTGTTGCCCGACCGCACTGTTTATGTACGTGTGTGCATGCATTATGTGCATAGCCTATGTATCTATGTGTCAGTTTTCAGTCTAACTGCCCCAGAGTGACCCACGTAAGTCTCCACGGGCCGAACCACAGTGTCCGTTCCTCCCGACTGCTTTCCCAGTCGTAGCCAGGCGCAGCTGCCTGCTCCCAGAGATCTGTCCCAGGGGACCGCGGAGCAGAGGGACAGGATCACACTGAGGACACAAACACACACACACACACATGCACACACAACCACACACTCACAAGAAAGCAGGCAAGCAGGCAGGCCAGGAAGAGACAAGGCTCCAGGGTCACGAGACAGAGGCTTGGATGGAAAAAGGCATTCTTTCACATGTTGCTACTTTCAGATCTCGATCATGGCAGGATTGTTTTGGCTCCTCAAGCTCTTGGAGTCTCGCTAATGGCAACTGGCCTGGAGCTGATCTCAGATCCCCCATGAGGGAAGGGGAGTGAAAAGGACTGGCCCTCTTACTACTCTGGGATCAGCTGAAAGAATTTCAGCTTTAGTGTTATTTTACTGGATAAAATAAAAAGTCAAAGACAGTAAAGAGGGGATTTGCTCTGCTGGTTTGGCCTTTACCTGCCCTGAATTTCATCTTTCTGTTCACCGTGTTTGCTCATGTGCCCTCTCGTCAATAAGCTGGAAATGTCTGGTAAACAGTGAGGTACGGGGACCTTCATAAATGTCAACAAAACATGGCTGGTGTATTTCGTTGCCTCGTGTGTGATCCAAGGACAAAGTGGTGACACTGAGGGAATGGAAAATTCTGGGTGGAGGAAGGAGAAGGGCAGAGACACACAGAGAAACACCCAGACTCTGAATTATAGCTAGAAATAGGAAGATGAGCAAGACAGAGCGAAAATAAGACTGAGGCAACACAGACAGGGCTAAAAGAGAAAGAGCTAAAGAAAGGGCTTGCCACACCTCACCAATTAACAAATCAAATCTGCCAACAGTAAATGAATTTTCATTAAAGTCACATCAGCTGCTCCGCGTCAGATACTGGCTTTAGATCCTGCCCTGTCAGACTCTTCCATGGAGTCATCTTTATTTTTTCTCAATCAGTCTTAGCACTCATTACCGACACCCCGGGCTCGGGCAGGCAGCACGGTCTATTTCGACTCCGTGGCAAATGTTGTTGCTCATCAATATCTCATCCGGGAGCGGGCAAACACATACGCACGCCACGGTGGGGTTCCCTGACGAGACGCCAAGAAACTGCCGAGCGTTTGCCAACTCACCTGCTCAAAGTCTAAATGGATGGACACCGAACTGGATTTGCATTGCTGTGGTTAATACAGCGGATTGTCTGTGGTGCAGTACTGATGCTTCTACTTTGATCAGCCTGTCACTCAAGCAGGAAACCAGACGCGTTGGTTAGCCGACTCTTGCCACACGGACAACACTAAACTCTTTTATCCCCATATAAAACAAGAAATGGCCTGTGACGAAAAGCTGCAAAGATCAACCTATTGTAATCGAATAGATAAACCGATCTAACAATCAATTAATCTGGCTTTGAGTCATTTTTTTTTAAAGTAAAATAAGTTGAAATTATAAATTCACCATCTTTGGGTTGTGGACGAAACAAGGCATTTGACCCCCCATAGTTTCTGAGTGCAACTGCACTGTCGTAAATACAAAACATTTAAAAATTATGAAAATAGGAATTTTAGATACTCTAAACTGACAATAAACGTTCTTGGAAAATCTGGCCAGACTGCTTCAGTTTTTCACTTAAATTTCTATCAACCCGCTTGCCTTCCTCCATCTGATCATCGGCTGTTTGCATCGAGCCTTTGCCAGAACTCACTAACTGTAGCTGCATTCACTCTGACCTGCTTTGAAGTTAAGGCTAAATTGAATTTCTTGATATAATTTAACGTGTCCGGGGCCACAGAAACGAACTTATTCATCTGCGTCCCACTTTTAAAACTAACTTCCTCAGTATTCAGAATTTAAATACACTTTAACAGCCATTAAAAATAGTTATCTCAAAATGAAGCAGACTATTAAACTATCCAAAGTCCGGGCGGCAAAAAAAAAAAAAAAAAAAGACTTATTCAGCTACTTATCTTTCATGAAAGAAAAATCTCTGAATGTGAGTGAATCTGTGAGACACAGCTGTCACTGCACATAGTTTCTTGAGGTTTGTGGGACTGTGTTGTTGACCGTAAGTTCTTCTGCAGCCACATCAGACCACACAGAGAGCTGAGATGCTCACAAGAGGAACAAAACTTTGCAAAGCCGCTGTGATAAGATGTTATTTTTGCATATTCTCCATTAAAAATTTCAACAAAATAACATGCCTCTGAACAACCTGCACAGACTGAAATGATTATCACTACAATAAACTCACACAACTACCTTTTCCTGTTTCTACTCTTGTTAAGAGACACATTATGCTCATTTTCATATTCATACTTTTAATTTGGGTCACTAATAGAATAGGTTCACATGTTTTATTAAAGACATCAGTTTTCTCATACTGTTGCAGCGCTGTATTCCCCCTCTGTTTGTAATGATCTGTTTTAGCTTCAGTCTCTTTAAATCCCCCTTACTGTATATCCAGTCTGCTCTCACTGGTCAGCTCACACATGCCTGAGCAAGCACCACCTAACTAATCAGTTCTTATATCCACTAAGGATAAATTATGCAAAGGTGTGACATGGTGATGTAGTATGATGTCACAAAGTCTCAGTTGTAAAGAAGAGACTACTGATGAGGCGTTCAGGACCACTGTTTTCTGTGGGAGAGAGGAGCTCCTGTAGGTGCCGCCCCCGTTTTACATGCACATGCACCTTAATGTTAATCTGCTCCCTCACCTGCTTTGCTGGACTCGCTGTCTGGGGCAGTGCCAGGGGCTCCAGGCGGAGACGGGGATGAGGTGGTGGGCACCATCTGAGGCTTGTCCCCCTCTTGTGGACGACTCTTGGAGGTCTCTATCCCTTTGACTCTCCTGGCATGGCGGTTTCCTTTGTAATGGGCCTCTGCCTGGCTCTGGAGGAGAACAAGTGAAAAACAACATGTTAACGTTGCCACTCCAGTGCCAACAAGTGAATAAAACATTGCAGGTTGGATTAGGTTAACTGTCACATGCATACATGTCATTATGATAGCATGTTATTCAATATACTCTGGGGACTGGAGCCACAGAGAGCAGGCAGGTTTACAGTGGGTAGACAGATGGATTACAAGCAAGGGAACAATAAGATGCAGTGATGGACACAAAGACCTGTCGGTCCCTTTTGTCCCTCCATCTTGTTGTCAGGTTTTCAGATTAACAACACATTTTCATGTGCAACATTCCGACTAACAGTTCATCTGTTTCTGGATCAGCTGTTTGTTGTAACATACATCCCCTGCAGTCTAAACCTCTACATACATCCTGACAGTACTTGGCTCCAGTGTTTATTACTTCAGCCATGCTCACAGACATGCCAAAGGGAGTTGAACTTGGGGTCACTGGGATGCCACATATCTGCCCGGAGGGCCCATAAGTCCTACCCTCGCTGCTACAACACATGCATGCACATTTTTACAGTGCACATTATCAGTGGGTTTCTACGACATAAATTCTGTCAGCTGCTCACTGAAAAGACTCCGGCTCTTGCACAATCCCAGACTTAATTGCTTGCCTGTGGCGCGGTCTAAAATCTAAATATACACACTTACAGGCACCAAAGCCCCTGTCTGTAATATCTTATAGAAAGATGAAATGCGGATTCTGAGTCTGGAGATCATCCTGCATTCCGTAGACAGAAAAAAGGTGCAGAGATTCCATTACAGAAGCTAGAGTTTCTAATCTCCTGATGAAAGGCTAGCTACTAGCTAATGGGTTTGTTCTGACTCTAGACACCAGAGGTGAGTCATTCGCCAGGAGACTACTGGGACATCAGGGGAGTCTGTCTCTAGTCCGTGTGTTTGTGTGGCTGGTCAGAGGTATGTGAGCCAGGGACAACATGGCAGATGAGATGCAGGGTTGCTATACTGAGCTGTCGCCAGCGGTCTAGCTTCACAGCCTGGCGGCTGTAGAAACAAAACACACGCATGTACACAGACATGCCCAAAGGTGGGTGGGGGGGTATTCATCCTATTTGCCATCTGTTCGGCTGCTCTTTATCGCCCCTCTATCGTTGGTTTAAGTGTCCCTCAATTAAAAACACAAACAGGCTCTGTGCTGATGCAGACATACAATGAGATCGCTCCCTGCGATCTCCGCGAGCACGCAGACTGAGCAGATGTTTCACGGCCAAACAACATTCGTATCAAGGGGGCGATGATGAAGGTGATTATTAAGTGGCTGGATTACATTTAGTTGCCAGGGAGAGCCATGGTCTGAAGAGCGGCTGACAGCTGCCACAGGTGCTGAAAGGCTAGGAGGATTTGACTGACACTTTAGGACATCACAGTGACCACAGGCTCAGGCGCGGGGACAGACTGGATTGGAGAAGGAGGCAGGGGGTGATGAGTGATGTTTGTGAGCCTGTGTTCCGTGCCTGACGGCATCCGGGACGTAAGCTGGCACCGTAAACCAGGTGCGGTGGCAGTAGGGGTTTAGAAGATCACATGTTTCTTGTAAATCATGATGACAAACTGCACTATGGATATAGCTGACCGTTCTGTAACTGTAGCCTGTCAAAGGGGTCTTAAGGAGCTCCTTTAGCAAAGCCTGGAGATCAAGGAGGAGAGAAGAAAAGGGGGTGGGCTGGCAGGCTGCTGAGAGAGACGTGATCTCTCAGATGAAAGGAGGAATGAGGGGAGATAGTAAGGTATGTGGTGCTGCATGGCGAAGCAGCCACAGAGGCTCACTTATCCTCTAACGCCAAGCCAAGGGGATCAACAGCCAAGCAGCTGCGGTGTGAGGTCGCGGATGGAGAGACGGGAAAGAGAATGAAGGGAAGATGAAGGAGAAACGGTGCCCAAGACAAGCGAGGTGATGTTCAGAGCTGGACTCAAGAGTGGGAATGATAAAAGATGAGAAGCTGCAGCACATCAGCCTGTGATGCCTGTGTTTCATTATGCAGGGGGTTCAAACTGAGCAAGCGCTTTCCAGCATGACTATCACACTGAGGGGAAAGCTGTGATGTTACAGCCGCAGCTGCAGCTCCAGACGAGACAAAGAGGGAGAAGAAAAGGCGAGGAAGTTAACATGAGAGGGAATAACAGATAGACTGGGACAACAAACAAGCAGGAAACGGCGAAGGAATGATGAAGTAGGGTGCAGAAGAATGAGGGATGCATATCATCCTGGTCCTGCTGCAGCAGCCATGACGCTGGTCAATGCAGCGCGACAGAGCCTGTGATGTCACTAATGCAGCACGCCACCAAGGTTATTCTGCATAAACCACCGCTCAACACCTCACGCCACCACACGGCGCACGGACAGTAGGGCACAAACCCTCCCCCCGCAATCCACCCTCTCCTTCCCCCTCCTCTTCGTCCTCCCCTCCAAGTCTCCTTCCTTTCTGCCTCTTTCCCAAGATGCACTGGGGCTGTCAGAGCCAGACACTAATCCATGCCCTTGACGAATGCATCTTATAATAAGTAGTGGCAGGCAATTTTAGGCATTTCCACACTGTAAATAATGCAGCACGAGAGAGACAGACAGAAAAAAGTGGGAGAAGGTTGCAGAGAGAGACAGAGCAAGATGCACAGAGGGAGAGATCAAATGGGACGAATGAATGATGGCAAAATGATGCGTGAAATGGGGGAGCACGGGTGGGAGCAGGGAGGCAGAACTGGATCCTTTGAAGACAAGTACATTGATCATGACAGTACACAGTAAGCTCCAGTCGCTCTCTCTGACCCAAAGAAGCCCAATCAGCTCACAGATATGGCAGATAAAGACGGAGAAATGTCAACATCAAGGGCAAAATAATCTTCCTTATTCTCAAGACAAAGCTGCGGTCTGGCGAAATGAAGCAGAGAATGCGGCACAAGATTCTTCGAAGTCTTTCCCACTGTAAGATTTGTATCCATGAAATATTCATCCCGACTTGACGACTTATGTAGAAAAGAACGGCGTGGGTGGGGAGTCATCCTATGGCAAAATGGAGGACTGTTTTTTTTTTTTTTTTTCCTCCAGTCGAGCTTAGTAGGACAGCGCAAACGACACACAGTTTGACATTGCTGATGTACTGCGGCGTGTGCTTTTTTTTCCCTCTTGTGCACGCTCGGAGGTGAAAGTGACATCGACAGCCGAGTGTGTATGTGTATGTCTTTCATCTGTCTGGAGCCGGGACGTGAGCCATGATGGCTGTAGGTGTCACTATTGCTTCCTCTCACAAACACGCACAAATAAACATTCTTCTCAAAATTCTCATGCTTTTATATTGCTTCATTTTAGATGATTTGGAAAATCACACCTTTTCATGAATCCTACAGTAAATGGATTTTGCAAGTTAACTGGATGTATTGTGTTGTACTGGGTGGCTGTGGCTCAGGAGGCAGAGCGGCTGTCCTCTAATCGGAGGGCGTGTGGTCGGTTTTCTGGCTCTGTCTGCATGTCGAATTGTCCCTGGGTGAGATACTGAAACTGATGGCGGTTGCATCAGTGTGTGAGTGCATGTGCGACTGGCTGAGCGCAGAAATATCATGGGGCGCTTTGGCTATGTGTTGCGAAAGGGTGAATGTAGCATGTGCTGAAGAGCGGTGGGTAGAAGAAAAAGTGTTAACATAAAGGCAGTCCTTTTATATGCTCAGTTGAAGTTTGCTGTTTATTTTGTTTGTGTTAATTCTTGTATTGTTTTCAACTGATTTGCTATATATAATGCATGGTACGTGATTGTTATTGTCATGTTTTGCATTTTCCTGAGATCGCACGTGTAATGCACCAAATGCCGATGTTGCTGTGTTACACGTCATGCGTCTCCGGTTTGTGAAGCGCTGGCATACTATCCAAATTCTCACGCTGCGTGGTGGCATTACGCCGCTGTTGTTTTTCATTCGGCGCAAATAAACAAAGGCAGTGCAAAGAACTGTCTTGGTTGTGATGGTATTGTGTGAGGTCTTTTATATGTCAGGAGCCAGGACATAAGCCAGGGCGGCTGTAGGTGTCCTCAAAACATCACGCTCAATGCAGACCATGTTGTGTTACACGTCACATGTCTTCTGTTTGTGGGACGCTGGCACGCCATCCAAAATCAAACACTGAGGTGGTATTATGCCGCCTTTTGCTCGTTCAGTGCATATGAACAAAGGCAGCGTAAAGAAGGCTCTTCTTTTGGGCGAGATTTTGTGAAATCTCTGTGTAAAAAGGGATTTTGGACAGATATCACTCCCCCATATAAACAATATTAATCCCACAGTCAGAATTACTCGGCCTTGCATGACAACGCATTTTATTTGTGCTTATATTGGTTATACTTTGGATGGACTGTCTCTGCCTGTAACTGTATCCCTTTTTATTTTTAGCCGTTGCCATCAAAACATCATCTTAACCATTAAGTTAAATATTTAAATTCTTTGAATTCTTCACAGATTGACTGTATATCCCAACTTATCCAAGAGGACATGTCTATACTGAAGAGAGCCTCGATTCGAACATTAGCAGAGGGACTCCAAGTATTTAAGTATTTCATCATATAAACATCTTTGTCTAACTGTTTCCTGTGCCTGTGAAGACATACAGCAGAGGCCTCTGCAGAGAGCAGGCTCAAGATTACAGGCCTGCAGCTGCCTGACCACATGGAAACCATGATTGTAGACCTGAGGAGTATATATAGCGCTGGTCCTCTCCTTAATGTTATGTGTCGTGGACGGATGTGCGCCCTGGCCCTGAAGTCCGCACCACTGACTAAGGAGAATCACAGCCAAATTATACACTGCACACATGACATTCGGTGCTGACGTTGTCAGGTGTCCATTCCGTTCATCCAGAGAAAGAAGAGAAAAGACCGGGAACGGGTTGGCACCGCCTCACATAAAATACCTCCATATTGTTTTGCTTTTGTTCATTTGTCATCAGTCATGTGTGCAAGTTGCCCGTGGGTGCAACGTGCCATTAAACTCTCATTATGAGATTTCATAAACTACACCATATGGGCAAGCAGATGAAACTGCTGTTTAAAATAATTGATAGAATTATACAAAAGCATGAAAAAAAAACAGGTTCTTACTTAGAACCACAAGCAGATGTGAAATTAATGTTAGACGTGTTCAAGATCTTAAGTGTTTTCAGTGCTGAGAAAGTGTGAAAATGGAAGGAAAAACATATATATATCCTCCTATCCAGTTTCTGCAGCAGCTCTTGTGCTGCAGTGATTGTTGATTCCTCTAACTCCACACTGTAACCGAAACAAATTAAATTCCAAAGGGGTCCGCAACTGCCAAAACAAAGCCCAAACAAACGCACCACATCCTCTGTGTCAAA
Source organism: Acanthopagrus latus (assembly GCF_904848185.1). NCBI lineage: Eukaryota > Metazoa > Chordata > Actinopteri > Spariformes > Sparidae > Acanthopagrus > Acanthopagrus latus. The sequence continues at coordinate 15,462,605 of NC_051045.1, forward strand.
ACCCGCTCTCAGGAGAGAAAACAGGAAAAGAAAGCCTTCCAACATCCAACACATTCCTGAAGAAATTGGTGCATGAGGTGAAAGGTGTTTGTGTATAAACAGCATGTGTTTCGCCACGTGGGAAACGTGAAAGATGGAACGAGCAAAGAGCAATGGACGTTAAGTGTTTTTTTTTTTTTTTTTCCATTGTTTCTGTACCTCTGAGTTGAAGCGGATCTGGCAGACATTACAGGAGATGACCGGCCGCTTGGTCTTGATCAGCGGTACTCCAAAGGTGTGGTTGATCACGGCCTTCTGCACTGGGTCCATCTGACGGAGAAATGACAGAGAGAGAGAGAGAGAGAGAAGAGCAGAAAATCTGTTAGCTATAATTCATACTCAGCTACTACTACAAGGCTGCGCTCCAGACATCCCGGTGCTACAAGCTGACAGGTCGGTCCATCATCATGATGTAAGCGGTGAATATGCTTTGCCCTCTGCCTTCAGATGGTGGGCGGAGTAGAGAGGAGCAACAGGTTTTCTGCTTACAAAGACTAAACCTAAGTTCAGATGACCACATGGAGTGGATCTTTTGCGACGTGTTTATTGTAGTGCATGTCTGTGTTTACCGTGTGTTCTGCAAACTGTGGTCAGTGTTGACAGTGTGTTGCTACAACCGAAACACCTGCTGCATCCGACCAGAGCTCAGGCTTCTGACGCCGACCAGGTTGCTGCTTCATGCCAGCCCCCGTGTTAATTGTTTCAGCTGGGACGTCCATCATCTATTAGCGGCTCTCCAGCGTGTTCTTTGCTAAGCCGTCCTCTTAAACACTGTTCCAGACACTAAAGACCCCGCCTGTACGGATCTGAAAGGGCTCCATTCCAATTGCTTGTCTATGTTTGAAGCTGAGTTTATCTAGCGATCTTTGTTAATTGACCTCTGGAGTCAATGACCGGTGTGGACTTCCACACCTAGCAATTGACCGGCACTCTGTCTACAGCTAACGCAGGGAATGATGTATAAGATGATGATGTGGCACTGTAGGGGTATACGAGAGGAATGCAGAGAAACAAAAGACCTGGCCCTGAAGAACAAACTGGATATAATGCCTTGAATTTGCACACCGGAGAGGGAATGTTCCAGCGACTCCTCCAAGTCTGATGCAAGCCTGTTGGTTTGGAGAGCCCTGACGGTCTCTGAATTACTCAATTTGGCTCGTCACTACAATTAATGTGGCTGATCACCAAGCTTTCCCTCAAGCTATCTTGCACCCAGAGCCACATCTGATATACAAATGGCTCAAGTGTCTGGCCTGAGGAGAGACAAAGAGAGAGAGAGAGAGAGAGAGAGAAGAGCGAAGGCAGCTAAAATGCGTACTCTCATTGCTCAAGCACGAGCAATTTGAATTCTGCACGGTTCTTGTTACTTGGCAACTCCAAAGAAACAGGGTAAACACAGAAAAGAGAGAAAACGGGGAGGAGGCCTGAGACATTTAGTTGGGTGACAGGACGGCGCAGAAACACACCATCTGGAGGGGCGAATGAGTGAGGGAGTGGGAGAGGAAGATGAATTGGGACAGATAGACGGAGCAGGGAGGGGGGGGACATGGGAAAGAGCCCAGAAAGAGCAAGGGAGAGAAAGAGGCCCAGGCCGGACATCCTCGCATTGCACATTCTTATCTCATTTGGCTTTCATTCCCATACTCCACGATGCATGACTCCCTCCTTTTCTCTCCCCAGAAACAGCCTGAAGTAGGAGCTCCCGCTGCTGCCTCTGTGAATTCAGATGGACGGGGCGGCAGGGCTGATATTGAGCAAAGACGTCGGTGGATGAATTGCTCAGCAGTGACTATGCATTAGCCATCTGAAGATAATAAGGCAACTGACTCCTGCCCGATTGCACCCCGACTCCCACACTACAAGCAGACGTGACTAAGGAACTGCTCGTTAAATACTGTACGTGGGTGTCCATGCCGTGACCCGTCGTCACCCCTCCGAGGAAAGTTTAATGAGAGCCGGGCAGCCTCAGGTGGAGTAACTGTACAAACGGATCCTGGGCTTGTCCCCAGCCAGTCGGCTCGCTGCTCTGGGTGTGGGTCAGCTACGATCCATCCAGTTGCTTCAGCTGTTAAAAACACAGTCCAGCTGCCAACAAGGCTCTTTGGACGGCGGCTCACATGGCCTCTGACAAACGCTCTCCAAAACATGTCCTCATGAAATAGGAGCAGCACGCTGTGATGTAACTGCACAGGGATTTTCCAAAACGGGCTCAGTCGCATGGACCGATTACATACAGTCATAGTTCACGATTAAATCAATTTCAATCCCTCAATCTGCTAAGTAAATGATGAGTGATTTTTTGAGGACTTTCATGTCAGTTTGGAGCTGTTTCAGTGTGGTGACAGCTCTGGCTGGACTTAAACCACAGAGACCAGCATCACTCAGCAGTTATGTCAACAGCCCCTCAGGGCCCGAAGAGCCAAACACTCTCATGCCTTTTATTAACGCAGAGCACAAGCAAGCATCTCCCGGCACATGCACCCAAACATCCTCTTTTGTCTTTGTCTTTCTTTCACGTTCCCTCCTCCCGACTCTTTATCTTTCAGGCTTTCATCCTTTCCTTTGTTTCCTTTTTTTTTTTTTCACAGCGTTTGATCAATCCCCTGCAACACACAAAACTTTGGAAGGGGTTGAATTCCAGCAATGAGGAGTGCACTGCGCTGTGACTCTCGCTGGGACCACTCAGCTGGCAGTCACAGCAAAGTCTGCACTGTGCCAGATAAAAAAAAAACAGCCTTTGAAGCTCTAACTTCTGCAGTGCTTTTGAGCTGTGCCCAGAAAAAAAAAAAAGTGAAGAAGCTCCGAGCATTAAGGTACTCACCTTCTTCTCCTCTGAGTCTGTAGTAGCTTGGAGCTGCATTGGTCCTCCAGTGTGTGTGCTGCTGCTGGCCGAGGTGTGTGTTTGGCTCTCAGCATGTGCGAGACTGAGAGTGTGTGGTGCACCTTCCTCACTCATTCAGACCTCTCTGCCGGTTTGTCAATGCTGAATACAAACTAACTCTCACACACGCACACACACGGAAAAATCCCTAGTGATGCATTTCCAGCAAAGATGTCTTTGTTTCTTCTTATTTGGCAAACTCTCTGCTTCCCTTTGATATGCTGTAAGAAAAGAGGTAACTGTATGCTGTAAGGTTTTTGTGCTCAGATCTCCGCCTCACTGTCTACCTTTTTTTTTTTTTTTCCACTGACACATCACCTTACAAGTGCCTGTCCCTTTAGTTCAGCCTCCCTCTCCTCTCTTCTCGGCTGCTTTTCTCTCTCGCTGCTTCACGCTTGCCTGTAGTGAGTTTCCTTCACTCTGCTTACCAGTTTTCTCCTCCCCTTCTCTCTCTCTCTCTCTCTCTCTCTCTCTCTCTCTCTCTCTCACCCGTCTTCATGCATCCTCCAACCATCCAGCTGCTAGTCCCGCTCGACCCCCCCACCCCCACCCCTTCCCTTCCCTCCCTCTTCCCCAAAGTTCACACCATCTATCAAATGTCATCATCAGCCAGTGGAGCTTTTTGGCCCGACCCACCAGCCCCAGAGCAAACCACACATGAACTCACATTCACCCACACAAAACTCGTCCTCTCTGGTTTCTTGCTGTGCAGCAAAAAGTACCGAAACGTCATACTTGATTGAAAGCAAAGATGCAGTGTGAAGATATTATTTGAGTAAGAGGCTTGAATTATCTGATATTAAATGTGATATAGTGAATAGTCATTTTTTGTCGACAAATGTACTTAAATATAGTATAAGAAAATGAGAATTATGCATATACCTAATGTTAAAGTTATTGATAACATTCAGACACTAAATGAGGCCTCTCACTGCTGTGACCCTTCCAGTGACTGCCAGTTCATTTCTAGCTAATGTTGTGATGTATGTAACAGTAGCTAGCTGAGGCAAACTTAGCTCAACACTTAACGCTAGCTCATTTTGATGTTGACAAGACATCAATACCACACGATTCAAACAGCGTTATACTATTGACAGACCTTGTTAGAAGCTGTCACTCATTCTGTTTTTTTTTGAAGATCTGTCTACATCAAAATGATGTCAATAGGACCTTTAAAGGTGCAACATGTAAGACTGTCGCAGGTCAGTTCAAACAAGTCAGAGAGCAGCACATCAGCAGAGGAACCGACTGCTGCTCACTGTTTTCTTTTCTGATATATGGCCGCAGCTACAAGCAGCCGTTAACTAGTTAGCTCTATTAGCTGTGCAGCTAGTGGCCCTACCAAAGCTGACTCAAGCGTAAGAAGTGGGGGAGTCTTGGTGTTACAGCAGCCTCCATCTTTGACATCAAAACTGGTATTTCTTCATGTTCTGTTGATAATTTTAGTTAATTTCTGAACTAAATGTTCAAAATTTGCCATCAAAAAAAGTGGACGAAAGGAGCACGAAATGGAAATACTTGTGTGAAGTAAACCTTAAAAACTGTAATCAATTGCAGCACTTTAGTAAATGAACCCAGTTGCCTTACGTCACTGGTTTTATTGCTACCGTGAGTGAAAGAAATGTGTGATTGCTTTCAGCCAGACATCAGTGTGCATAATATCCCCACGACCAAGACCTCGACAAAAGATGTTCTTAATGGTTCCTTTTTTTCTTTTGTTTTTTTCGATTGATCAGTCTCGAGCAACAACAGGTGCGAGGAAACATCAGTCAGCTAATCTGGGGCTGGAATAAAAGAGTTGTGAGGGAGCCTGCTGGAGAGTGAGTTGTTCAGGAGCGACAAAAGGGATGAAAGGAGCAAAGACAGCAGGTGAGATCCAACAAGTCTGTGTGCGGCTTTGCATGATTAAACGCCTTCATCGACAAAACCCTGACTGTGCATCCTGAGCGAGTCCATGTCGGGACAGGCAGGCTGCAAGACTTGGAGTTGTGTGTGTGTGTGTGTGTGATCACGCGTCTATATCAGGACCAGCTGCTGCCGATAAATAATTCAGTCTCGTCACTGTCTAGAGGCACATCGGGTAAGACAGGCAGGTAGAGGACAAATCACATCAGAGGACCATTAAAGCTGTATATGGCTTTAGGAGAGCCCATTCCTCTACTATGGAGCTAATAACCCTCGATGCGAGTCTCATTAAGACTGTACAAACTCAGCACAGATCACTTATTAGGAGAGAGAGAAAGAATAACTAGCTGCCAGCTGAGTGCAGGGACATCTCTCAGTCTTATTGCTGCCATAACGCAGTGTCTTCATCGAGGCGCTGTGCACATCAGTGTGTCGGCACAGACAGACACCAGAGGGCATTTAAGACGCGGGGTAGGGAACATCTTATGTGAAATAAACATTGTTCATCCTCTATTGTTACAGTTAAATGAAAGGAGATGAGACCCAAGCAGAGTCGCTGGCTGATTGTTCAAACATCACCTCTGCCCAAAAGCCCAACAAGCCATAAAATATAGCCCGTGATGTAAACAGAGACACCAGCCCTTACTCTCCTTTACCCTTGGTCTTCCTGTATAAATATACTCAATTGCAGACTAACACTAAATTAAACATAAAAACATCTCCGGGAAAGCTGAGGGCCACGACTTCCTCTGCAGGAAAACATCAACAACAACAACAGAGACTTCATTAGCAGCAACCGAAGTTGTATCTTTATTTTTTTGCATTTCTGCGGCTTTTAAAAAAGTGCGTTCTGCAGGCATTTCCCCCGGACCCTTCATTCAAATATCAACTGTGCTGTCAGTCAGTGTTTTTTATATATATAGATATATATATATATATATATATATATATATATATATATATATATAAAACGCACTACTGTAAATGTATGTATATGCCAGAATGCAGTGGAGCTATAAGGTCAGAATAACCTCCAAGCCTCTCCTATGGCCCCATCTCCTGGTCACTGGGCTGTAAAACACCGCTCAGGGCCGGCCCCCAGTCATCCACTGGCAACAGCTATTAACATTCACGGCGTCCCTCTGGACCTGCAGACGTAGTTAACGTTCCAAAGGAAGGAGGACAGGAGGCAGAGGGATGTTACAGAATGGGTAAGAGAGAGGGAGATTCAGAGGGAGAGACAGAGGGAGCAAGCGAGAGTGATTTCAGGGCTGTGCAGCAGCAGGCGCGAGGGTGGAAAGTGAGCGCCTGCATCATCTCAGCATCTCTATTAATCCATGTCTGCTGGGTGCACTGCAGTTATAACATCAACGAGAATGCCTCCACTTATGTCATGGCCCGTGGAGGGCGATTAAAATGACTGTATCATTAAAACGTGTTTAACAGCGTCTGGCCTCATGTTACTGTCGCTGCCGTGCCATACGTCGTTGAGTCACATGCCAGATGATAGCTAATTAGTGGCAGGAGATCTCTGTGTCAACCCTTTGTAAACCGCAGCCAGACAAACCAAAGAGATTAACTCTGTCGCAGACGCGGTCCGGGAATGGCACTGCCCCACATACGGGACACGCAAAGTTCACCGATTGTACATATTGCTGATGAGAAAGTGTGTTGACACTCCCTGATGGAGTCTAGGGGAGCAAGTCGGCACGTTATGCTGAGCTGGTGAAGATGCTAAATGTCTCTCCGGTCTAATCTAAATGATAAGATGTTAGTCAGGGCCCGGGGAAGCAGGAAGATCCCCCTCTCCGTTTAAATAAATATCACATCAAACAAACTGTGGTGTTTGAAGTGTGCAGCTATAAAGATGGCCTGAGAGCTGCTCTTTATTACTGTGCTTTGAATTAAGCAGCGGGGCCGAGTGTGTGTACATGAATCAATGCAGCCTCAGTGGCAGCGGTCTCTTCCTTTTATAGCGAGGCCTGACAAACACAACGCGCTTTCTTGATGTGGTCGGCAGCACCTCAACCACTTAAAGGCACACTGTTTTTTTTCTTTCCCTCAGTGTGCAGAAAACACTGCTCCTGAGACGCCTCGTCAGTAGTCCCGCCTCCTGTTCCGTGACTTCTTTACATCACACTACGTCGCACATTCACATAATCTATGCGTGTAGTCAGTGAAGCTGACTGTAAGCTGAAAACATGACCGAGCCAACCGGAGACATGGTGAGCGGTGCTGGCTCAGGCGCATGAAGGTTGACCAATCACAGCAGACTGGGTGTCCAGGGGGTGCTTTAAAGAGACAGGAGCTAAAACACAGTGTTTCAGACAGAAGGGGTAATACAGAGCTGCGGCATGGACAGTATGAGGAATATGGATGTGTTTTTCAAGCAGTGAAGCATGTAGCCTCATCGGAGTAGTAACCCAAAGTAAAATTACGAACCTGAAAATGTGCATGTTATGTCTCCTTTAAGGCTAGTTAAAGTATTGGAAAAAAATCTATGTTATGCAGGGCAGCAATTAACACTTCATGTGAAAGCATCGCTGAGGTAAATCCACCTGCTTCCATCGGTCGGTCAGCTCCCTCTCGTGTCTCTCCCTTCTTGCACCGAGCGAGCCTAAAGACTGCAGTGTGCGTACGTGTTTGATTTCCGCATCGACTCTCACCGTGTTGAAGTTGTGGAAAAGGTTCATGCTGTGCGGAGGAGGTGGGGTCTCTATGGGGAACTGCAGGAAGGGCTTCATGTCCAGGTGGGGCTGGATCATGGTGGGGGTCCGCAAGAACGTCGGCACCGCCGCTCCGGCGCGGTTTATGCCTCCTGCACACAGAAAGAGACAGAGGGAAATAAGTGTACATGCCATATTCTTGTAAACTCATGCGTCTAAAATAGGAACGAAACGAGATAAGATCATTGCTGGCATTGCATGTTTCTGCTAATGGACTTGAGCGAAGTGTAAAATAGAGAGATGAAGAGGATGAACGAATTGCGCAGCTCGGCACTGATTGCATGCTGCTGTTTCTTGGAATGTGCCACTGAATTCCAAAAAGGCACAATGAGCCATAATTGCGCTGCAAAGCAATTATTTCTCTGCTAGACAGAGCAGAGCAACGTGGCAGCCCGGCGGATCACGCCGCCTCCCGGCTGAGAGGAGAAGGGGGCCCGTTAAGGACGCGCAGAGTGATTGCTGCGGACAGACGCTCTGGTTTCTCCTGACAAGTTGACAAGGCTGAAGCGCTAAAGTGAAGCGGCCCTGCTGCGAACAAATGGTGTGATACCGAGGCTTTTGTGGGCTTTGTAGAATTCACGTCGGCGGAGCGTTTCATTACACTGAAAACATTCACGTCAAATGAAGCAGGAATGCCACGGAGGCGGTGGGGGGGGGGGATTCCTCTCATCCACCTGCCCCTCTCCTCTCCTCTCCTCTCCTCTCCTCTCCTCTCCTCTCCTCTCCGGGAGATATCTGCATCTTGACGATGATGAGTTTCATCTCAGCGCGTGTTGCTTTTGTGAGAGTTGGATCTCTTGTTTGCGTCTAATTGCGGAGCGACTGAATCACAGGCTCTTGATTCCTCTGCTCGAGTCCTGACACATGCTCCCTGGATCTGACTGGATCCAACACGCTGTCTGGGTGGATTTGCCACAGGAGCCGATAAACACAGTCACTTCTGAACACCACTGCGAGTGTACCCTCACACAGAGACACACGCACGCACCTGTGCGCTATGTCAATGTTTAATTCTCCAACAAAAGCATGCAAGGCTGTCATAATGATACACGGCTCCCTATTCTCGTCATTGCTCCCATCTGCCTTCTCCTCCTCTCCTTCTTATCCCCCCCCACCCCACCCTCCCCGTCTCCTCTTTAACCTCTGTCAAGGATGATAGTGATGGGGCCCACACAGCAAAACTCAGCCTCAGCAAGCTCTCAGATTAAGCCTCTTAATATCCGCAACTGGATTTCTGTGGCTTTCAAATTCCCCCGAGACTTAAAGCTCCGCTGCTCTCCTTTTTGGGATTGCTCTAAGCCACTCTCTCTCGCCCTGTTACTTGCTGTCCCCTCGCTCTGCTTCCTACTGCCATTCGTTCCTACCTGCCTCCACACTTTTCACATGGTAATTTCTCGCGCATTATTTGACACCTCCGCGTTTTCATCGAGCTTTATGTCACCCGACTGTGATCAGGGAAAAATAATATGGCTGCCGCATTAGAGGGGGTGGGGGGTATGGAGTTAGCAGATGCAGTCACCAAAGTTTGGATTAGAGGAAGCTGGAGGGAGGGAGAGAGAGAGAGAGAGAGAGAGAGAGAGAGAGAGAGAGAGAGAGAGAGAGAGAGAGAGGCACTGACTTTGTCAGACTGAGTGAAAGTGCTGTCTCAGCTGAAGCCCAGCTGCCTCCTGCCTCGCATCTGTGGGCCTCGAGGTAGAGAGGACTGCATCATTACATCTAGTTGGGCATGAAAGTGTCTTATGCCAAACAAACAACAAATACATACACACACTTGCACGAAGGCAGACTCATCGCTCACACACGGGCGACATTCTTACAGTTGTCTGTGTTTGGGAGCTCTGGCTGGCCTCTCGCTGGTGGATTTTGTCTCAGAGCTGACTCAGCACATACAAAAACATTTCTGCAATGTTTCAGTCCAAAGACTGAAAAGTGATGCGTGTTGTTCAGTCTCACACTTCTTAGGCATGGAGAGTCACACATTCGTCAGAAATCCAAACATCCTCAGTCGGTCCGTTTGGCTGAGCTCCTCCTGGATGCTGTGTGTTGTGATGAGAGAGGATGGGGGGTCCTGTAGCTGCCCTCTCCTCCACATCTACCTGCATGACTGATGAGGGCAGCTCCTCCTCTGGGGCTGCACCACTAACAACGTGACGAATGCACTGAATCTGGAGTGCATTTATCATGACACTGTACCGCATGTTGATACATGGCCTGCGTTTGTGTCTATCAGTCTGTGCGCAAGCATGTGTGCGGGTGCGTGCTGCTCTTGGAAGGATCTACATAACGTTAGCTGAAGTTGCACAGTAGTAATGTTTGCGGCTCCCCAGTGATCCTGCACTTGAACATGAAGACTGTTTCTGGCAGTGGGTCAGCCAGCCTCTGGCAGGCAGACAAGCAGAGGGATTGGCTGACCTGGGAACAGAACGTGTCTCTGCAGCAGCAGCAGTTGGAGCTGAAATCTGAAGAGCTGAGGACCAAAAAAGAGAGACAAGCAGCTGTCCTTGGAGCAAAGACAGAGCCTGATCCACCAGGGACACTATCTGCATATGTGTGAGTGTGTGTGCGTGTCTGTGCGTGTTGGTGTATAGGCATGTGTTTGTCAGTGTGCATAAATCTGGTAGCTTTCTTCTCTCACTGTATAATCACCCCATTAATTTTAACCTCTCTTTTGGGACCTCCTCACAGTGTAAATCAAACAAATCACTATATGGCGCAGGAGTGTGCCTGCGACCTGCGCAAGTTTCTGTGCGTGCCGTGTGTGCGTGTGTGTGTTTGTGGAGTGTGTGTGCACAAGGGAACACTTGTAACGTCGTCCCACCAGGCTCCACTGTGCACACTGACAAAATCTTGCATTAGAGCCAGAGCTAATTAAGTGATAAGTTGTGAGTGTTCCTTATTAAACAACAGAACAAGACAGCATGACACAATACAACCCCAGCCAGTATTCACACTTCATCAATTCAGTGCATAACCTACATATACAGATGTAACACTAATGCTGAGTGGAATTATTGATCAAACAGGTAATAGAATTAATTCACAACAGTTTTGATTTGGGTGTCATAATTAATAGTAGATTTATTCAGATACCATGTAATACCAGAGACTCGCACATATTAAGAAAGATATTGATACTTTTATTGTTAAAAGCGGCCGATGTACTATAATTTAAAGGAGCCAAATATTTCATGATTCACTACTGTTTTACTATTCTATGTTCTAATATTACCACCAAATTGATTCGAATGCCAAAAGCATTTCTGTTCTTTTTTTTATTGTGGTTTAAAATGTTTACATTTCTTTTTATTTTATATTCTAATGTATTTTGTTTTTGGATGGCTGCTACAATGGACAGGTCTCTAAAGCTCTAGTAAAATAGATTTTGATCTGAATGGGACCTTTGGGTAAAATAAGGTTGGGGCGTCAGGATTTTGATTTAAAATCAAAATCGACCGAAATTAAGACACAATTTAGTGTGATTATTTAATTAGACATGTCCTTGAGCAAAAGACAGTTATTAATGGTAAATAAAGACATATTTATCATGTGAATGATCACTAAGCAGCAGAGAGCACTATGAAGAAGGTTCATGTGGCCGGGATGTCAACATATGAAGGATTTATGTTTTGGTATCATTTCTAACCATCAATACTCAAATCAAGACTTGGAATCAGCAGCATCATTACTTTGGGGATCGAGCCGCCCAGTCTTCATTTCAATAAGCTATTAAGTAAAATGCCAATTACTCCCTTGCTCTAGCTTTGAAAATGTGAGGCTTTGCTGCTTTTCTCATTTTTAATATGATGGTGAATATAACATTTCAAATAAAACAAGTCATTGTGAAGGCTAATTCACAAAATCTTCTGACAGAAATGATCAAAAATCAATAATAAAAATAGCCGCAGCACCCCCCCCCCCCCCAGAGTGTCTGTCACATGTGCTGCCATATTCCCTCCCTCTGCTCTCCCGACTGGCTTTTGGAGCCAGATACGTGTGAATGTCAGAGTGAGGCAGAGTGACAGACAGACCAGTCTGGAAGAGCTGAGAGGACAGTGATGTGGATGTTGTTAAACCCTCTGACACGCCAGGAATCCTGCTAGGCCATAATCGGCGCTCTTAAACGGCCTGCGGGACACCGCCAGAGGGCTTGGGTGTCGCAGCCAGGCGCTTTAACGATTCTATCTTGATGAGGCCCGCTTTGAGTTTTGGACCCTGGGGGTTAGAATTTTGATTGAGGTTCAAATTACGGTTAGACTAATGGTTTGGGTTACACATTCGGTCTGTAATGGTCTGCGTTGAGGGCCAGGAAATGCATGTTAATAAGAGCCCTAACATTTAGAGAAGTATTTATGTGTGTGTGTGTAAGAGGACCACACTGCCCTCACTCAAAGATGACAGCAAGAGAGACGAGGCTGTGTGCAGGTGGAGGCAGAGGAGACGGAGTGAAAGATAGAAGTGGCGCAGTACACGGTGGATATGAAGAGAGAAGGGAGGAAAAGAAGGAGGGTTAAAATTAGAGAGCAGGCAGAAGACAGATCAAAGGCTAGAGCGGATGATTCTCCTATTTGGAATAATTCGCCAGCCTGCGCGGCCCTGATAAATCTGCTATTGGCCACATCCCCGCCTCCACTGGGGAAACACATATATACAGTAAACACGCACACACACACACACACACACGCTGGTTAATGCTTCACAAGTCTTTTTCTTCATGTGAGTTATTTGAGTGTGTGTGTGTGTGTGTGTGTGTGTGTGTGTGTGTGCGTGTTTATGGGTGTGAGTGACTGTGTTTGGGGTTTGAACAAGTGGAGAAAAAAACAGAAGTAAAGTGCAAATAACAGATGGAGGATCGCAGCGTTTTCATATGGTTACTGCGTGCGTCTTGTGTTTCCCCACCTCATGCAATATGTAAGCTCGACGGTGAACAGGAAAGCAAGGCAACTATTCCAGAATAAGAGACGAGCGTGTAATGAATAAATCAAAAATCAATGAAAGTCAGAAAATGTGATGTTTGAAAGGGTTTCACATGATTTTTTTTTTTTTTTTTTTTTTTACATTAAAAGCAAAACGCTATGTTGCATGGAGAAATATATTTCATCAATACTGTGTGCAGGTTATGGGATGGAGGATTATGTTCACTCCGGTGACTGTCTAGAAACTGAAGCTGATGGAGGAAGAATCTTATAAAAAATCACCATCGGGTGTTTTCCTCGTCTCTGCTGCAAGACAAAGAGCTGTTTCCAGAATCTAGGCTAAGAGAATCTTTTCATGTCTTGAGATTATCTAACAGGCTGTGTAGGTTGTGCCACACTGTGTTCAGCCTTCGTTCCCATGGGCGTTGGGTGCATTCAAGAGAGAACAATGGGAGCAGGGTAGCTGGCACCGGGCACGCTGGACGGCCACAGATGTGCCAGGGTCTTTGGCAGCGGAGGCAGGGAGAAGGAGGTGGTAACAGTCGGGCTGCCAACTTGCCTTTTCTGCCGGGGCCGTCAAGCGGGGCACCTGTCCTCCACATGGCCCAGAAAGGAGGGGGACATTAGGACTGCATTCTTAGTTCCAATCAGTGCTGTTGGTGTGTTGGAATATTACAAACAGAAACCCTAATGAGATCTGCTACATTTGATAGAAAAAAAAAATAAAAAACAGGACCCGACTGGGATTAACGTAAACATGGTGACAAGTGAGAAATATTTTTTTGGCATCTGAAAGTTTTGTGCCACGCAGCAGCTTTAGTGATTATCTGCACAGCGTTCATAATTTACTTTATCGACCCAGTATGTGCGGCACATTGAGGCTCCAGACTAACTGCTGGCTCTTAATCTTGAGAAAACCTGCCCTCGGCTTATTTATGCATTATTAAGAGAACTCTGAGTCAGTGAGATGATTTAAAGAGACCGGGGGCTGCACTGGGAGCTTCCTAAACATAACCCCCAACATAGTCTCCCTCGTCAAACCTCTTTTTTTCACTCTGTCTCTCTCACGCACACACACACAGAACTGAGTACACCAGACTTGTGCTGTAGACACACCATTAGCAGCTCCTCAGACTTGGCCTGACAGTTCAGAGGATGGTGGCTGACTAACTTGTGGAGGAGATAAAAAAAAAGCGGGGTTGCCAGATTATTTCATAACAACCGAGGAGGAGAGTTCTCATGACCCAGAACGACTGGCTTATTATTATTACAGTGTTTGTGGTCAGGCAAAGCTGCTAGATTCTTCTGTTATGTCCCTACTGGTCTACTGTTTCATATGGATCGTAGTGTGAAGCGGATGGCCGGCCATCTGTCCGTCTGTCCCCGCTTCTCTTACCGTCGCTCCCTCTCATCTGTCACTCTCATTCGGCCGCTCCCTCCCTCATGATGAGCTCAGTGTGTATTCTGTGCTGTACACAGCTGTGCCCGGGCCTACAGGAATAGCCAATTCATTTCAGCAGCGGAGGCAGCGTGACAGAGCGCGCACACACACGGGGTACAAAAGGGAGAGAAAGAATGGAAAATTTGGCCCTCTTCCACTCAGTATTCCCTTCCAGTCTCAGGCCCAGCAGGACGGCGTGCCTCCCTTTCACCTGACCACAAGGGCAATCAACAGGATCACAGGCCTGGCCAAACGTCCCGCTCAAATGCACAAAGAAAAAAGGGCACTCGCACACAGCGCACATATCAAAGAAACACACAGGGTGTTCCAGGAGATTTAATTCACTTTTTCTCTAACTTAAACTTACACATCAGTGCACCCACTTTCACACATACGGGGGATTATCCAGCCAGGCCCGTGGAAGGCAAAATTCCTCTGACTCACACGTCTGCCTGCCTTTAAAGCTGTGCCCATCACGGAGCAGCTGACTCTGTTTTTAAGTTCACGTCCGCGTACGCACACTCCCTCGCCGCTCATTTAAAGCACAGGATCGGCCTGAAGCCTCACCTGTCACCTGGAGATCCTGCAGCACGTAGGCCTGCGCAGGTCATTAGCCCTGAGTGTTTGTCTGGCGGCTGCATCCTGAGCTGCTTACCTCCCTGGATGCTCCCCACACAGACAGCTGTGGCAGCAGCAGCAGCCCTCCTCCAGATAGCTGCCTCAGCCTCAGCTACGAATGAATTATGTACTCACAGCCTCTGACTCACAGGTAGTGATGCGCTTCAACAGAGAGAGCACTGAGTGCAACAAGGCTCGCATACTGCTGGGAGACACACGCTGAAGATTTCCCTCATGACAAGTATACTCCCCCCCCCACCCCCAGAAAAACAAAAAAAAACCCTAGCACGTATGACTGCGAGAGACCACAAGAGTGTGCTGCTGAGCTCCTCTCAACTTCAAAGCGGCCACTTCAAGTTCATAGTTTAACGGCCGAAAATGATTATGAATGTTGGAGAAAAAAGAAAAAAAAAACACATCCTCTTATCAAACTTTATCTTCACCATCTATTCTAATCATGGTATGCTAATTTCTAGCTTCCTGCGAAGGTTAATACATGCATACAAGGTAGGTGGATGCAGATAAAGATCTGTTTGATTTGCTGCCTGGAACTGCTGGTGTTATGCTACGCTTTAATGGGAGGATTATGCAGCGGGGGGGAAAGCTGGGGAAGCTCAAACTTGTTTCATTTGCGCGTTGACTTCATTGTGCATTTGTGTTGCATGTGAGGTATTTGTGTGTGTGTGTGTGTGTGTGTGTGTGAGTGCGCGCGCGTGCCCATGTGCTCGTACGTGTGACAGGTAGGGTAAGGTTATGAGGGCTTAGTTACTGTGAAATGATGCAGCGGCCACACACTCGAGTGTTCTGCACAGTGCTGAGTATTAGTCAGAACATGTCTCAGTCCTTAATCCAAATATATACGCACTGCAGTGAGTCTCATGAAACACACACAAACACACACACACAAAACTGCACACTACCCTATATAATGCCGTGGCAGTAGTTAAGTATGATGGGTTATATAAATGGCTTACACATGAATGCTGGCTTTGTTTTACGAGGGTCTCTATCTGCATAGGCAACGTGTTTGTGTCTGTGTACATTTTTCTGCATCGGTCGTGGGGGGGGGAGTGTTAAACTTTCCCCTCTAATTGTAGGGCTTTTCGATTTTTACCCAACCTACCAATTTGGAGAACAGCAATTTTGCTAATTTCATTGTACTGTAAGGAACCGGTAAAGTACAGACTACAGCATGTGTGGTATCACACTCTGAAAAACAAAACGCCCGGGCAGCAGCAACAGGAAGATGGAACAAGTGAAAAAACAGCTTCCAGTGCGGGATCAAAGCTTACGACGCATCTCACGCGCATAGTTTACATTTTTAGGTGAAAGGACAACAGAGCGTGAGTTCATCCTCCCCTTCCCACCCCTTCACAACACACACACACAATCACACACACACGCACACCAGAAACTCAGTCTGTTGCCCTTTGCAATCTGATCAGAGAACTTAATTCCTCACCAAGGCCATTTCAAGAGCAGCTTCACATCCAAAATATTATCGCGCGTAAGAAATAACTCCAGACACACACCCGCTCTTCACAGAGACACATGTGCTCACTGCAGAGATAACGGAGGGTAAACCTACAGTCTCTCCCAGAGGGGAGTATTGTGCATAATGACAGAGTGGAAGGGGTGGTAATGACACCCTAGTGAGATAATATGACATTGGCAGGCCCCAAAAAGCCCCCCCAAAAGATCCTACCTTGATCTCTCCTAAGTAGCTGAATCAAGGCTGGGAGGATTTAATTGCCAGTCTGCCTCTTTGGTAGACTCAGAGGAGTTCACTGGGGATTCCAAGAGAGACGGAGAGAAGAAAGACGGGGGCTAAGGGAGGAGGTACCATGCAAAAATAATGGGAGAGAATGAGGGTGCAGACAGCCCGCCTCTGATAACCCCTGCCTACTTTGCCTGTCAACTCTCAAGTCCACAATACACAGTGTCTAGGATACACAGCAGGACCAGTGCACGTGCTTGAGCCACAGAAGCAGATGCACGCCCCTTTTAATCCTCCAGATAAATCTCCTGCTGGCTCCCCGTACGGCAGCAACTGAACTGTTTGGAGGCTGTTTTGCTTTCGTTACTTGTGGATTGCGTGGCAGCACACAGGCACAGAGACGCGCCCGCACACTGGCCTGCACATACATGCACACACGGATCGCGTAGGCTGATCTCTCCAGAGTAGTTTGCGACCTTCCTGATTCGCGCTGTAGATACGCTGCTCTGTGATCAGCTTTGCAATGTCAAATCCTTTGACTCAGTAATTTTCCCTGTCTTTTATTGTTTATTTATTTATTTTACACTGGATCTGTATTATCTATCCATCCAAGGGCAGTAAAGGTGGGCCAGTAAAATGATATATCTCTATTCCTTCCCACATGACTGATATCCTGTTTGTCTCTGGTTCCACCTTAAATCAATGACAGCTCTGACAATGATGCTGCTTGGGGAGACTAGCCGCATGTTGGTCTTCGTGTTGCAGCTCGCTCAAACCCATTCAGGACAGGATTAAACGACTTAATGAAAATACGTCTGGATTGGCCCCAGTCACATTACATTCCAATGTGATATTTATCTCTATAGCACCTCATGTGATGAAAGCACGTAATTATATTTGAACTATGGTGCGGGCACCAAATGATTTTGCAGCGCAGGGCTCGGCTAGTCTGCATTCTGTGTGTGTGCGCGTGGTGACGGAGAGTGTTTGTGCTGTTTTGAGGTCAGTAATGACAGACAAATAGCTGTCAGGGCTAATGGGAGGGGACAGCCAGGGATGATGGGAACACAGAGAGAACAGCGCAGCTCAATGCAGTCCGACTGTGGTGACAGAGCGCTGTTACAGTGTTCACACAGAGAGAGGGTCACAATGAGAGCACAAAACAAACACACACCCCTGTGCGGTTACCCTTGTCAGGGCACTGGCTTACATCTATTCCCTTCTCTTATCACTAATCACTAACCATGTAACCCACATGGTTATAAAGCAAAACCTATTCTTTAAGTCATCTTAATTCTATTATAAAACAGGGGGCTCGTTACAGAAACTTCCTGTCTGACAGCCTATCTTATCTCAGTTTAGGATGATTTTTGGAGTAACATGTTTCCTTAGTACATTATAGACTCTGTTCTATATTCCAAAGAAGCACCAGGTCTGTATGGCAAGGATAATGAGTATGAAACATTATGAACACTGAAATATTATGATTGACAGGCTTCTCAAATTTTAACTGCTGGGGAACCTAATGTTAGCCTGTTGGTGGAGTTAACACTGATGTTATCCTGTTGATGACGCTAACACTAATGTTAGCCTGTTGATGACGTTAACATTGATTTAAGCCTGCTGCAGAGGCTAACACTGATTATCGGTGAAGCACTGATATTAGCTGAGATTAGATATATGTTGGAGAAGCTAATATTACTGTCAGCCTGTTGCTGAAGCTAACTCTGACTTTAACCTTTTAGCTTTAAATTTCCCAGACCATGTAATAATGGATAGGCAATATATCCTCTCATCAACTGACAAGATTAAAGCCTTGTTTAAGCTAAAATGTAATGCCTGTCCTTTTTTCCCTACTATAGCTAGCTAGCTAGAGACAAGTGAAGTGAGATAGCTGTTGTCATGGAAACAGGCAGCCTCATATTAAACACAGATACAGGCATGACAGGACGACTGAAAAATCATGTTTACAGAAACGAGGTCTGAGATAGAAAACAGCAAAACATTTCTATTTAAAATTTAATTTTAGATAAGACACGCCACAAATGCCGCTGGATATTTGATACTTTTTTTGCCATTAGTCACTGTTGGAATACACTGTGAATTTAAGATGTCAAAATAAGCTCAGAAAAGGAACAAGGAACAATTCTCGGCAGATTTTCAGAGGCACGTTCCCTTGAGTTTCTGCGTATGTTCACACTTGTGACAACCTAGGAATGTCTTTGAGGTTAAGAAACGCTGCACACAAAAGGACTGCACATTTAAACATTACATGAAATCGATTCAGTCACATCCAGATGTGATTTGGTGTACTGTCACTATCTCAATTATGTTAAATTTAGCACCTGGTTTCAGTGAGCACACCTTAATAGGGAATGAACTGACTGACTGCATCACCACAGACTCTGTGGGCCTTGTGTCCATCTCCCATGTCCTCTTAAAAATTCCCTGCTGTCTGCTCTCTTTCTCAGGTTTCTATCTTTTTATGTATTTTCCTTGTAATGAATGCTCCTCCCTTGGCTGTGGGCCAGTCAGGTTTGTAAGATGATCACAGCGTTGTCCAGAGGAGATGTGTCTGAATGTCTCTCTGGCTGTGGGCAATGTCTGTGTCGGTGACGGATGGACCGCTGGAATGCTATGAAGGAAGAACCCGAGCGCTGCTTTGTTGTGTCTGTTGAAAGACAGTGATCCACTGCAGCAGAGGGAGATTAGACTTATGGCACTGGTAGAAAGGGGAGGGAAAATGCTGTCTGTGTATCAGTGTGCTGCAACAGGGACAGAGGGATAACCGGGGAAAAAAAAGGGAGAGAGGGAAAGAAAGAGGACAAGGTGACATTCTGAGTCTGAGAAGGTAGCATGTCCCCCCTCTGCCGCCGCTCTCCTCCACCTGTCCTCTGTTGTCCATTGTTTTTCCTCCTTTGCAGCCTGTTCAAATCCGCTCCCACTTGTTCCCTGTCACCCAGCCCCCACCCAAAGCCACATTTTATCTCCCATCTCCTCCCCTTCTTCCCTTGTTTCGGGAAGTGGTGGTCACACACCCAGGTGGAACAATGGCCAGTGACTTTATTCCCAAGCACCTCCCAGAAGCCTGTGCCCTCAGGTATGGAATTCTATCACTCAGCCACATACAGGTGGATCAACCCGAATACACTCCGGAGGACGGCAACAAAGGCACCAGATTCTCTCTGAGATTAGTCCCCCAGCTTTAAGAGGAGGGAAACGGAAGGGGCATGGTGGGGTGGTGAAAGGGGGGACTTGAGGATTTTAAAAACATACCTGTGCTCTTTGAACAACCATAATATACCCCTGCCCAATGTTTGCAAGTCCATTTCATTGACTTCCAATCCCCAAGGAGGGTAGAGGGCAGTATGCTATCAGCCTAATAGAGTGGGGGATGAGACTTTGTGTGGTTGACAGCCACTGCTTTCATTTCAGCCCCGCAGTGTATCGTCTATGAATATGGAGTAGCCTAACAAACAAGCATGTCCTCTAACACGTTGCTCTCTGCTCGTCCCTGGGCAATCCAACTGCAGCACCAATCTCTTTAAGTGCTGCGGGGTCCCGTCTCTAATGTCACTTGTCATTGGTGTGACCAGAAATGACACTTTTGTTTAAATCAGCATCCATCACCTCCCCGCTGTAAAGGATTGCAGGCAGCCGGGGAGGTGTGCATCCTCCGAGGGTTAGGGCAAGCCACCAGGAATTTGCAAAGGTTACGGCAACAACTGAAATTTAAAAAAAAAAAACAAAAAAAAACACTGCGCTGAAATTGTGCAACATCAAAAAGTCCCCACCTCCCCCCTCCACCCCTTCCCCTGGTATAGCTCATTACATGGAAGAGGGAATCCTCCTTGAACCAGGCTTGAGCTCATTTGTCAAAGCAGAGAGCAGTGCTTTCCCTCTCTTGTCTCATGCATAGGAGCTAAGTCGGGAGCAAGCGTTATGCTTTTTCATGCCACCTCCAACACTTCCAAGATCAGCTGAGGCGTATTCAGCATATTTTTCCATGATAGCAGGAGATGCATTATTCAGCAAGCTCTGGTTGATCTCGGCTGTAATAAATCTCTGGTCTTCAGACACGTGGACTTAAACCTGCACGCACTTCTTATGCACACTCACAAGACTTGCATTCTCCAGTGTTTATGCGTGACGAATAAAGAGGAAGCGAGCATCTCTGAATCACACCCCCATGGAGAGATCTTAAACAAAGAGTAGCATGGATGAAAGGAGCGCTGGGCTTTTGAAAAGCTATCCAAAGCAGCATGGTAATGAGAGTAATGAGGATATCAGACGCTGAACGTGGTGCAATATGCTTGTTAAATGTGACAGCTGAATTACATCAGAGGTTCACCCCTGTGAAGCAAAACACTACTGAAGCAAATATTCTGTCCCATGGCTGAGTGTTTCCTCAGCTCACACTGACATTTAGGAAACCTTACTGCAGGCATGGCAGAAGTGTTTGCCCAACAAAAAAGGGGAACAGGAACACCTGGTGATGGGCAACACTGGTCCTGGGTCATGGGGTCAAACAGCCCCCGAGAAAGTTAAAACAGCCTGTGAAAAAAGTCGCATAATGTCTTTTGTGGCTCTGGAAGAAGTCATGTAGAGTGTTAAGAGCATTTTAAAGAAAAGTCTAGCATTAGAGACTGGAGCAGGGCATTTGAAAGATAAGGGTGCATACCGGGCTGGTGAGATCTAATGAAAGGATGATTGAGTTGCATTGCAGGGTAAATAGGTTTTGGACCCATGCTAAGAAGTAAAAGTCAGTACACCTGTGCTACATCAATTCTGACCATACTTTTCTAATCTGTCTCTGGCGTGAGTCGCTACATTGTGGAATTGAAACACTAAATCAAAGATGCGCTGTTTTAAACACGATATAGAACTCAAAGCAACAGTATGCCATTGTGGAAAATGAGCTTATTTCCTCTCCGGCAGAGAGATTGATGAGAAAGAGGATGCCGCTCAGCTTAGCTCGAAGACTGAAAGCAGGGGGGACACCTGGAGTCGTATCCAGCAGAGATTCCAGTTCGGTATACCGATTGAAGATAAATGAAATATAATTCATTATTGATCATTTGTTTACAAAGATGGATAACATGACAGCTCCCCAAAAGTTGAAAGTTACATTTCTATGTAAACGAATCATAAAAAAAAAAACAACAACTATTAGACTACAACAACTAGTAGAGAGGTGAATTATTTTTTCCATGAAGGCATCATGATGATTGTAAATCAATAATTTAACAAAGTTTGTCGGGTCCTGAGGGGCTTTGTTTAAGAAGTCTGATGGATGGCACCAGCTTTGAACAAGATTTGTGAGCCAATAGTTTAGCACCATTGGTGTAATGTGGTATTTCTGTTTCGTCAGCAATTGGCAGTTGTCAGTTTGTGGAAATAAATGAAAGAAAGGCTGATTCCTGAGCATACTCCACTGTCCAAATGTTGGCCAGCTATCATTAGCAACATTAGCTCGCGCTGGCAATGTTAGCAGATGCACAAACTGGCAACTGCTTGAGAGGGCACATGATTATAAACAGTAGCAATGTTATAACATGAATGCAATGGAAGGGGGAGATCAAATGCAACATTTAGTGACTGAATGGGATCAATAACAACTTCAAAACATCTTGATCGATCTCTGTTGGACGGTTACAGTATAGGTCATAAAATCCACCTCCACGTAACTAAAGGCTCAAAATGCACATCAAATACGTTTTTCTTCAAGACGGTTTCTGTCACTAATGGTAGTAATGATGATGATGATGTATGTATAAGTGTTTGCTATGTGTCTGTCAGTAAGTGGACGGAGCTAGGCTAAATATTTCCCCAAGTTTTCAGCCTTCGTGCCAAGCTCAGCGAACCACCTGCAGTCTGTGCCCTGCTGGACTGCATGCAAGTATTATCAATCTTCTCAACTTATTCCCATGCGTTTTTCCCAAACTATTCTTTCATCTTTGAACAACTTGCTACCACTGCGTTTCAGAAACCCTGTGATTACATTGCGTTTACAGACTCACAGTAAATACAGTATTTTACAGTAAGCGTCTGCCTGTGGGTAGACAAATTCCTGCAATTAAATCTCCCAAATCCTCACGCAGGAGTGCATCATGGTTTGGAAGTCATGTAAGACCTTGAGGTGACCTTGTGCTTTAATTGGTGGCGTAAAGAGCGAGAACCAGCTATGTAGGCCGTGTGTGTTTACAGAGGAGGGCTGCTGGACAGAAGCCTCATTGGGGAGTCAGAGCAGAGGGACAAAGATTGAGACAGGCGAAAAGGACAGTGCTGACTTGACATAATCTCTTTTTTGTTTGTCAGATAATTCAGGGAGTCTGCACCCTCACTCACCCTGCCTGCTCTCCTCCTCCCCCTCCCCCTCCTCCTCCACCACCTCCACCAGGGCCAATATTCTGAGGTTTGCATCAGAAGGAAATGGGCGGACGGGAAGAAGAGAGAGGGACGGCGGACCGGCAGTGTTAGAGACCAGAGAGGAAAGAGAGAGAGTTCGACGCTGCGGCTTAGGTGCTGCCTGCCTCTGCAGCCTGGGCCTCATTGTTATTATGATTTATTTTTTAATGAGCAGCGCTGCCCTCCCTTCTGCCATACAAAGGCCTGATTGAATCTGGCGTTCCATTAGCATGTTAAAGAGGCCAGGCTTCATCTGTGAGCCGCTGACTGACAGTGGATATCATCTCTGTAATTGCTCCGTATACTGGAGCCAGAGACTGAGAGAGAGCGACTGTAGAGGAAGGGAAGAGTTGAAGAAAGATACAGAGGGAGGGATTAGGATTTATAAACAGGGGGGAGGACGCGAGAAACGAGGAGGAAAACTGACTGACGAGAGGAGCTGGTGCATCAAGCTACGTCTCTGTATATCTCAATTTGGTACGGTTGGGACCCCGTCCAAGGGAGCCGGGGATAGTCAGTTGGAATAAGGTCTGTGACACTTATCAAAGCAGAGACGGTGGCGGCGTTTCATAACAGAAGCCCTGCATGTACAGAGCTGTTTTACAAGGAAATAACGTTGCACAGGTTTTTATGTTTATTAAGCCTAAGCGTGGCGTGCGTGAGGTTCCGCTGGTGTCTTTTGTTTTAGTCTTTACCGGAGCTCGTCATGCGCCGCGAGTACACAACACTGCACCTGACACCTTTGTGTGACAGCGTTCGTGTTTGCTCTCCTCCTTGTCAGCTCTGCACCACATCTCACCCCGTGTCCCCTGCTCCCTCCTCTGTACACAGAATGTTTTTGCTTTCCTCCCCCTGTGCTCATACTCGCTCTCAACTCTTTCACATCTACTTCCTCATCCCCTGCATCACTGAGCACCCCCCCCAATCGCCCTTGCTCTTCTCTTCCTCCATTCCCCTTCCTCTCGCTCTCCTCCCCTCTTCCTCTCCCTCTCTGCAGTAAATGGTAATTGAACAAACAGTGTGGTGGTGGAGGAGAGCTGCAGAAAAAGATGGTTATCCTAACTCCACATGCCATGCATCCAAAATTAGCCCCCCTCCCCTGCTGCTCTCCCATGCTCTGCTGTGACAGTGTGACATGCGTGCCATCCCACAGCATCGTCAGCCCCGTGCATTAACATTGGAGGACAGCCCAGTGGTAGCACGAGTGCGTGTGTGCCTGTGTCTATGTGGGAAACGGGGACATGCAGCGCCAGCTAATTTCCAATCCAAAGGAGACCAGGTGACAATGAAGGATGTCAAGCGCACAGAGTTTTGCGAGAGTTTGCGCTGCATTAAACGTCCAGGTATTGTTTCTGTTGTCTAACGTCTCATTGGAATTCATTTGAATAAAATGTAGTATCATGCAGCGGAACGAAACATGTGGGAGGAATGGGGCTTCCACATCAGGAACGACAATGCACAAAGCCTATTATGTCGCAAAGTCTGCTTCAAACAGACGGGATAGATTTACTAATGACATAATTAATGTGCCAGGTTAATGCTTTCAGGTCTTACTGTCACACAAAGCAGCTTAGTCCGTCAACCACAGGCTGCGATCAGAGATTTATTTGAATCAGAGCGCGGTTTACGTAAACACAGACAGCTCCACCATCGACCGCTCTCGCAGATATTTTTCTGCATAAGAATGTAGAGTTATGTAATTTTAGATTCTCTGACACACATACAGACAAACTCTCAATTACTGTAACTTGTCCTTCCCTCTTCTTTGGAGTTAAAAATGTCTGCTCGCTTTCAGTGCCAGAGAGCCATCTGACATGCATCATAAAAGTAAAGTAAATATGGGAGTTTAATTTAAAAAGTGCTTCATGCAGTAAACCCCAGAAACCTTACCCACTCAGAAATGGTCACAAACAAGAAAATAATCCTCAAGGGCAAAGCGAGAAGAGAAGGCATATATTGAATTTTTTATTCAACCATTGGATACACTTTCATCATGGGAGAGATGATAAAATCCTGGTTATAAAGACAATTCCGGACCATTATGGAAAGAATTTACTTATTGTTAGTGTTTTTATTCAATATAATTCCCCCAACACTTTTTTCGTCTTAGACTGCTAACTGCTGCTAACTGTAGCTCCCGTTAGCTAGTTAGCTTGGCAAGCCATTCATCTAGCGGCTCGGACTGGGTGCTCGGAGCACCAGGGGAGCGTTGTGGTTTACACTGCTAGCACAGGAGCTTTGCTTTGCTAACTGGATAGCATGCCAATTTCAGTAGATATACCTGCAACACAATTGACCATTTTCACATGGCAGCCATTGAAACATAAGGAATCTGTCAGATTGTTAACTTTTAACTGTTTCCCCATTGATCAGGAACTGGTAGGATGATAAACAATCTTGAAGGACACTGGGCCATTTTTTGAGGTACAACATACCTACACCAACAACATATTTCTGGAACTAGTAGCTTTATTTCCAATTGCACTTTCAACCTGTACGAGTCACATTCCCTCACTGATTAAGCCTAACTATGAATATGAAGTCAATATCAATATCTGTCTCACACAGGAGGAATGCAGGAGCACACCTCATTGAGAACAGTGACCTTCCTCTGCACAATCACATAGAATGGCAGCCAGGTACAGCAACACATTATTTCATGGGCACGCTGCCATTCCACATTAAACTGTAGTTCAAACCAGTGCCATTAAAATTCCTGCAAACATCTGCAGAATAACCGGCATGCATCTCTCCTTTCTCTTTTTCCCACATTCATATTTGCATCCACTATAACCATCATCTATTATGATAACAGTTTTGAAAAGTACTACCTGCCCAGCACACTCACAAACACACGTTCATGTGCGCACACACTCGCATGATAGTTGCACCCTCCAGGCATTCCCTCCTCCACTAACACACCATGAAATCTCTAACGCTCACGACACATTTACATGACATTACCGCTGAAGTACTATACAAATGGTGGCTGAAAAGCGACTGCAGAGATGCATTGTTTGCATGGACGTGTGTGTGTGATAGCAAAGGACATTTTGCAAGCATTTACATTGTGCTGAATGTAGAAAAATGAGGGTGAATTTTTAGCGCGTGTGTGTGTCTGAAAATGAATTCTACATCTGAGTTGGGACGTTTTTTTTTTTTTGATTGGAATGATCTCCTGTGGTCTCCAGTGTGCTGCTCGGGGATTAGCATGGTAATCATGGAGCATGTTGACACACACTGTTAGGCAGATTGATGTGTTTGTTTCAGTGGTGTGGGGCTACGCAGCTCCACACACTGACTGACTGCATTAGCCACTTGCTACTAATCTGAGACTTAATGGCTTTCCCCAACAATGCTGTTCCCTTGCACGATGTTTTATTCAAATGCTTGCTGGGCCCCGCTGGTAAAGTGTTGAGATCTATCACTGCTACTTCCCCTTACACAAACGCTCTGTCCAAATCAATGTATCCGCATCTGGAGAGGTAGTTCATCACCAGTAATTATCCTCTGAGTAATACCCCCATACTGTCCGTCTCAGACCAAGAAAATGGGACAAGTCAGAGTTTCACATTCAATGAATATTGATGCAGCCCCCTTAGGCCAGCACTGACATATGTATCTCTTTGTGCGCCTGTTGGTGAATGTGTCCAAAGATGAGGACAGAGCGGATCAGCAGGGGTTTTGTATCTTCAACCAACCAAGCAGCCACAAGGAGGTGGAACAGCCAGAGCGCTGTCATCATTTACATTTCGCTCCCTCGAGCTTTTGCACAAGTTGCTGCTATTTTGAAAATGTGTACCGTGCTAAAATGTCACGCACATACAAAAGCCTGTAATTAAAGTTCTTGGAGGGATTTTGGATTTGACCACAGCTTTATGGCGTCAGAGTTAAAGATATGTTCATGCCTGGATCAAATATATATCTTTTGACTTTACTCTTGGTGATCTAATTCTGGCTATGTGTGGCAGCCAAATAACCAAAGGCACTGGGGCAGCAACTCTAAGCAACCCAACTGCCAGATGTGCTAAAACCGAGAATTCATTTATCCTGCAACTTTACGCTTGTTTAGATTGAATTTCTCTCATCACGACACTGCGCTTATGCTCTGCTTGGGTTCAGGCACCAAAATCACTTGGTTAGGGAAAGATAAACATCACAGTTTGACTTAAAGTACCGGTTTGGGTCTACACGATCACACAAGGAGATGGTCTGGCCCGCTGTGAAAAATAACTACAAAAATGGATGGAAACATCCCCAGGTGTCCTTAAAAATATCCAGTCCCCTTCATCTCCCGTTATGAAAGTCAGCTAATAAGCACATAATGTGAACGCGATATGCAGCGTTTGGCACAAATGTCAACCTCGGACATGTCAACCTTGAAACCAGCGTGCCAACATACATATCCTGGCTACTAGCCTGCAACTCAGTATAGGGGTGATGTAGTTTGCATGCCTGCACATGTCACTATTCTTGTGCATGTGAGGCCACTTACACCTTGGAGGAAGCCTGGAGGATGTGTGCTAGCTGCTGCTCCGCTGCTGCTAAAAGGACGGACAGATGTGACACTTCAGTGACGACAGCAACAAAACCATTATGTAGCCTTTCCTGTTTCTGCCCTGCGTACTGCACACGTCTCCACGCCCACCCTCTTTACTCTCATCCCTCTCCTTCTCTTCTCCGTCCTGCTATCAGAGTCTCAGACTGCGGCAGCGCGGGGCAGTGAGACGGAAAATACAGTGATTGTTTCTGACGAAAATAGAGGGGGGCTCAGAGAGAGGGAGACGCTAAAAAGAGAGCCGGGGAAGGAGAGAGGGAGTCGGGAGATGAAGGAGAGAGTGGAGGGAAGGTAGAGAAAGAGAGAGGGAGAGCATTAGGGCGGGCCATTTTTAAGGTCACCGTGTGGCTACGGAGGCTCGGGGGAGACTTGTAGAGAGTAACAGCTCCACTGAGAACGCCTGATTTTGTGTATATTTGTCAGTGAGTGCGAAAGGAGGGGAAGGAGAAGCGAGAGAGAGAGAGAGAGCTGTACCACGAAGACTCTCACCTTGTTCTGCACCATGCACACACAGCACCCCAGCTGTCATCCAGCTTCGCTCTCTTTCTCCATCAGGGCCGGTGGGGACATGCATCATTCATGAGCAGCGACTTATTTGGCTGCGTCATCTCCTCGCAAAACTGTCAATAACTTTTTTTTTTTGTTTTTTCTGGCTCTGGCTTCACCTTTACTCAGGCAGCGGGGCGCACTGGATGCACAGCTAACATTACGGGGTAAATAGCTTTTTTTCCCCCCTCTGAGACACAGAGCCCAACCAGCAGGAGGCTGCCTTAACACTGAGTGGTTGGTGACAAATGTCCTACCTAGATGAGACTGGATTGAGCCGCACTCCATTACGAGTCATTGCACGGACAAAAGGATTGATGTGGCGTTCTTTTCGGGGGAAAGAAAAGGCATTAAATGGATGCAGATGATGTTCTTTTTTTTATCAAAACTTAGCATTTTGGAAAAGAACACTTTCATATTCATCATAGCTGTTGCCCGAGACAGGGGGAGCAACCTCGTGTAGAGAGAGTAATGTGAAAGGGTAATTATTAAAAAACTTCCGTACCCTGCCCCCAGTCCCCTGTTAGCCCAGCCTGTCCCCTTCCCTGAGTACCTGTGTCGCAGCCTGCTGTGAGGCTGCCTGCTGTGAAGGTCACCCTCCCTGCAGCTATGGATTACACAGGCGCGCACAGTCAGGCAGAATACGATATTGCCCTTGAGGGGAGGTCTGAGGCTCGGGCTGGCAGAGACAAGCCCTCTGGAACTTCTGGACCCCCATGGACCGTGTGATAACATAGCTACCTCTAGTCAGGTGCTGAAAGGTAGACGGCAGGAGCAAACTAGACGCAGAAACTGGACATATAAACATGTAAAAGGATGCAGTGTCGAGGGAGTAACCACTTGCATTTAATTAAGCTACAGAATAAATGTTGGTAGGTTGTCATTAGGATTGCATGAAAACAGATGTCCTCGTAACTTGGATGGCGGATGAGTCTTGACCCAGAGTAGACCCCATTAACTTTTGATGTGGATACGGATAAAGGGATGGATCCTTTTTCTTTTACTTTCTTCAATTCACTAAAAGATAGCACATTTTTCAAATTCTTCTTATAAATTTCTCAGCGAAAAAGGCATGGATGTTGATGACAAGATCTGGTGTGCCTATGAACTGTTGTTGCAGATCCAAATAATAATCTTCATCTAGTGGATTCAAAATGTTATTAGAGATTGGAACAGGCATGATTAAATTAAAGTAAAGTGTTATTCTGGTTGCAATCTGTTAGAGTTGCTGAAAAACAACCAGATTAACATCCAGATATACTATTCTGAGTAAATAACTAAGTAAATTTTAAGAAGTTGTAACTTGTACTTGGACCTGGACGACATTGAGTCCAGCACCATCAAAGGTCCCACGGCATAAGGCTCATTAATGCTTCATTTAAGCATAGAAACATACTTTTCGAAGTCTGTTGGCATCGATGTAGCCATCGATGCCAACAGACTTCCATGCATCCTTCATGTAACATGGATGTTAAGCGAGACAAACACAAGAGGACGCCACTCAGAGTCGAGTCGGTCTCGCATGGACATCCACTTTTCCTTTGCCAGCTCTCCTCCCAGTTGTTCCGTAGCACCTGTGGTTGGCTGTGCTTGTGTGTCGGCTACACTGCCCCCCAGGACTACCAGAGGTACTGCTCTTGACGCTGGTACGTTACCTGTCAGCGTCCACAAAATGTGCAGAACTACGGAAAAAATGAACAGAGTGCTGACTGAAGTCTGCCTCCATAAGCGGATCCAATGTTGAGCCATAAAAGAGCCTTTAGAAGGAGCTATCTCTACATCCAGACAGGTTCCGTTGAGTATGTAAGTTTGTGCTCAGAAGTACTTTAGGTCTATATTTTATTTGTGCCTGGCCAGTGTGCTGCATTTGAATGATATATTAAGTTTTGTTGCGCAGTTTAAAAACTTTGTTTGGAAAATGAATAGGGCAAATTGTATTCTGCATCCTTCTACATTTCAAAACAAACTTCAGAACATTATCTGCCTGTCTCTGTTGCTGCTGTACGCTCATCGCCAAAGTATGTGAAAAGAAACCCTCAGGTATCAGAAAATGCATTGATGGACCAACAACAGCCCTAGATGAGTCACAACACTCCCAGCAGGCACTGGGGGGAATCAAATCCCATAGTCTTCGTCAGGGAATATCAAAGAGCGTCCAAAAGAGCATTCATCACTCTGTTTTCTTGCCTGATTTCAAAAGGAGGGGATCGCACCTTTTGTCCTACAAAAATGGTGCAATGAGGGTCAGTTTTCCTTTGAGTGGGACGGGAGCCATTTGACAACGGCTCTCTCTGGAGTCGTGCCACTGTTTAGAGGTCGGGAGAGACAAAAAAAAAAAAGTAAGCACGCACATACACACCCATACACTTGGCAGACCGTGTCGTCCTCTGCTGGCTCGGCTCTCCCCACTGTGACCTTAATTTGTTCTGTCTTGAGTACGAGTGCCCAGTGGGCAGCTGATGCACCTCAAGGGTACAAACTGACAGTATGTGTGAGCATTATGTACATGGGGGTTTGAGCATATGCGGGAGAGAGACAGAGGAAGAATGGGACGGCAAGGAGAGGGTGAAGACCGAGGCGAACAAGGAAAGAGCTCGTGTGTGGGTGTGTTTGTGTTCGGTGTGATTCTCAGGTGAGCTGCGGCCGTGTTCACGGGTTTAAGTAGAGGAGACAGGAAGGGGAGACACTGAGGCTGAGAGCAGTGGATGCCGGGCCACCAATAAAAGCAAAAGAACACAAGCTGTCTCCCTGCCGGCTAATCCCCTAATGAAGATTTGTGGCAGTGGCTAGCTGGTGATTATTGGCCCAGCGCAGACACAAAAACCATCTCAGGTGCTACTGTAAATACAATCTCTCACATTTACACAAGCCATCACAGGCACAAATGAGAAAATCTGGGATGGAGGCAGAGACGCTGCTGTTACAGCGTACTATGGGCTGGCTACTGCTGTGCTCTGACACGCTGTCAAACCCCTGATGCTAAATTAATCAGCATTACAAGCCCAGACATTAACCAACATTATTCGGATGTGAAGAATGCAACGTGAAGTTGCTCATGTTTATGCTGTTACTCCTGTCTCATCGGGCCGATTGCACCAATCCTGACTATGCTAATTTTATGGAAATGCTTGTTTCCATCCTCCCTCTCTAACTCCCATTCATTACATTTCATCAGTGCTCTTTTGAGCCACAGCAGCCACTGTCTGAGTTTCACTGTTTGCTGAGAGCTGTGGCGAAACAAACGAGCAGGCCCATCCAACCGTGGATCCCATAACAGACTGACTGCACGAGGAGATTCCGTCCAGGGCGAGAGTCTGCAGAGATCTGCGGTTGGATCCTCAAGCGCAAAAAAGCCACTTCCCTAGTAAGAGTGAAACAAACAGAGGCTGCAGGATGAACAAACACAGTAACATACTGGAAATGAATGACCTCAGACACCACATTACCCATGTGTCCCTTTCAGCCTTCTAATCCCACACCTCTGGCACCCTCTTGATCCTCCCTCCCCGTTTCACCCCCTCAGGCAGGGGCAGGGAGCTACGGTGCAGGTCCTGGCAGAGTCCTCTCTCCTCCCCCTCTCTCCCCCCTCCCTCTCCCTCTCTCTGAGGGGTAGGGCCGCTTGTTCAGGGAAGTGGAGGCAGGTGTGCATACCAGACGCCAGCGCTAAGCCCTGTGCCACGCGGATCCCATAACTACCTGCGAGCAAAGGCTTCCCCGGCTCCCATCCAGCCTTCTCCAAAGAGGTCTTCTTAGCCTCTCCAGCCATAGCTACAGTAGCTGTCAGTGGGCAACACGCCACACGGAGGGCAGGTCTGAGCTAAGACCTATTGCTACCTCTTTTATCACCAGACCTATCTGCATCCCATTACCATTAAAACGCACTGGAGCAGACTTACTTGGCAGGGGGAAGGCGTCAGGGGCGGAGGAGATTTAGGCTATTTTGAGCCGTTCATGTAACATTAAGGATTAAAAGCTAGCTCAAGGCTTCTTGGAAGGAAAAGCTCGTACTATTCATTCAGTCTGTGTGCTCAGCTAACCCCCCCGTGGTCGTGAAGTGAGAGCTGTTGCAGACGGATGAGGTCACAGAGTGAGGACACGTCCTTGTGGCAACGAGTGAAGTTCATGCAAGGCTGTAGGATGACATTCCCAACAGTGTGTCAGATACACTGCTCATATTCCCTCTTAGCATGAGTCAGATGATACAGAGAGACAACAGCTCTGTGCATGTCGTCGGAGGGCGGCATCTATTTCTCCCCGTGGGCCAGCTTTAACCAAAAAAAACAAAAACTGTCACCCCACCCCGAAATCCAGTCCTTCTCATCTTCACCGTTAGCTCATTCCCTCTCTGCCTTTATCCCTCTGATGCTCCCTTAAATCTCTCTCCTCCTACACTACTCGCACAGTCCCGCTCTCCCCTTCTGATCGGTTGCCTCATCAACTTCCTCCTCCTCCTCCTCCTCTTTAGCTTCCCCTTCTCTGGCCATGCCCCCATGAATTGACCTTGCCGCATCTCAAGGAGAATTGATTTGTCTTTTGGTCTTTGTGTGAAACCCTATCTCAACAGCACTCTGAGGAATTTCCTCTTCCCCCCAGAGCTGGATGGAGCTAATTCTCTTTCATGAGGACACTTTTCACTCCATTTTATCTGTATGCCTTTCTCTCTCTCTCTCTCTCTCTCTCTCTCTCTCTCTCTCTCTCTCTCTCTCTCTCTGTCTCTCCCCCCCCCTCCTCTTCTACCCCTCTTCTCCTCTGAGCACACAGAAATAGAGCAGGCATGATTAATGCAACATCTATCGCCGCCAAACGATAGCTTTGCTCAACCTTTTTATGCCTGGCTGCTGTTTGGGAAATTGTTATTCATGCACCTTCCAACGACGCCGGCGAAATTATCACATCAGTGGATCTATAAGACAGTTTGACTTTTTACATTTGATGAGCGGGATTGGTTAAAAAGAAAACACGAGGGCTGGATTAGGCTTTGATCGAACATGCACCGCTTCTGATTTCGTAAATGTCACATGTGGCTTTGTGTAACATTCTGCTGTTTCCAGCAGTAATAAAAAAAAAAAAGCCAAATGAAACTTTTAAAGGGGGTCTCGCATGGCTGCTTTGAAGCTATAATATTGTTCTTCTACATTATTGTACATTAACCTGATTTTATGAGTACACGTTGTTGGTCTCCGATATATAGTCAAGATCTGAACAGTATTTTCAGTCCAGTCACCAGAAGAAAAATGTTGCCATTTTACATTTCTGCAAAGCCACAGGTAGGTTAGGTTTTGTATGTATCATACACGGTGGTGGACTCAGGATGTTTGAGGGGCAGGGTTGTCATGTTTTGTCCACCATAGGGGCGTCCAAGAGGGACACTTCTGCTGTGATCTTTTGAACATGGGGCCACCAGTGGTCATTTCATATTACATTAATAGGAGCTGACTTTCATGTCAGGAGTTGTAGGCCAAGCCACAGGCCACTGTGCGGCCATGTTTTAATAACAGGACTATAGGATTTCAAATTTTACTAAGCATTAAATACTTTTGACGAGAAGCCTGAACACAAGCCATAAGATGTTCTTGTTTTGAACTGTGTTTTTTGTGCCTAAACAGATTTTTAGCACAGTGTTTTCTGGTGTTGTGTCCTCTAAGTTCATTTTGGTCTCAAGACCACATTTTGAAGGTCTCGTCTCGAAATCAAGCAGATTTTTTACTCTGTGTGGTCTCGGTCTCAGACATTGAGGTTGTTTGATGCAGTCTGTGCTTCACGATGGTTTGTATTAGAAGTAGACAATTGGTCACTTGTACAAAAAATGGTATTGTGTCCCACACATAAAATTCACCCATGCCATGTTTTCTGATTGTTTTACCATTTATTTACATTTTCTTATGTTACTCTGATACATACTGCATACACAATATACAGTTGTTCGGCGACTGAAGGGGGTCAATGAAGAGGAATTTTCATTTGCCTTCTCTTGTGTTTTAATGCCAATGTGGATCTTTTCAAGCAGTTGGTTTGCATGTTACACAGTTTATTGTGGGATTAGCCGTCATGCAGTGTGGGAGTTGCACGCGCAAATCCGTTTTATAAGACAGTTTTGTCACCACTCTGTCCTAACTGTCCAATTTTCTAAAATGCCTTTCTGTCACAGTGAGAGGAAGCACAATGTAAGCATCAAACAATAAATCCAGTCTTTTGGTCTCCAGACATTCATCGGGACAAGAGGCTGACATGAATTCAACACAGTGAATTTGTCACAACTCATGAATATTAATCAAACCAAAAGGCGATCAAGATGTTGAGAAGATATATCAGAATTAAAGTGTAGCCTGAACTTTAAGTGTTGTAAAGACGTGAGAGAAAGTAGAGTACAATGAAAGTTCAAAACGATAAAGGCAGCAGTGCCTCTTTGTAGACACTAGAGAGCTGCAGTGTGGAGAATCGTCTGTGCCTCTTTCCACTTTGTGATCAGACTGTCTGTTGAAGCATACAGAACATTTTCCAGGCTTCAGCTCCCAGGTGTCTCGTAGCCCCAGGATTCCCAGTAAGTAGTCAGCCGGGCTGCCTAGGTGAATGCACTAATGTGACACCATAATCACGCACAGGTGCATTTTTGTGCTTCACAGAGCAACAGTGCCCGGCTGCTGCTGCTGGCAGGTGCTCGCACTGGTGTGTGTCGCCGCGAACCGTGCGTTTTATTCAAGAACATGCAAGTGCTGGAAAGCTGCATCATGTTTACATTCAGTGAGGGAGAGAAAAAAAAAAAAAGAAAACGACCTCATCACTCTTAATTCACAGAACGAAACCATGCATGCCTTTGCAGCGTTCTGGCCTTTACTCTTGGTGAATGATCCTCGTCGGGAGGCACTGCAGTGAGGCCAGTGAAGCAGTGGGAGCCAGAGGAGCAGACACCTCCACCTCCACCTCCACCTCCCTCTGCTCTGCAGTGCTACACACACTGATGGGCCGCACACACGCACACACGCACGCACAGATGCACTCACAGACACAAAAGGTTGCCTTCCCACCCGTCCAATAACAGGCCTATTCATTAGAGTCTCTTACAGACAGTATTGACAACCTGCTGACACACAGTCACTCCAGCATAAACAAATGGAGCAATAGAGAGGAGCAGGGGAGGGAGGGAGGGAGGGAGGGGAGGAAGGGAAGAGACCTGTTATAGTGGCTTTTTGACTGAGGACTCCTCTCCACAAAGCAGGAGGGAGCCAGACTTGGAGGAGGAAGAGCAAGAGTGCTGCCACTTCTACCCATCCACTCTCACACAACGCAGTCACCCTTCAGACGAGTGTCACATTAATCTTCGCGTCCTAGGTACCTCCAGAGATATGTGGCCTATTCTTATTATGGGAATAAGTCATCTTGATGAGTGCCTCGCTACATGGATGAGCTTATTGAAAGGTGAACTGGGTCAAGTGCGGTGGACTACTCTCCATCCCATAGCACCATGTCACAGCCATCCCTCCACTCAAAGGAAACGGGATATTCTGCAAAACAAGGTAAAGAGTGCACAATTGACTTCAAACCAAGACAACCAAACGTCCGATTGAACAGCGAGTTTGCGGAGTGATCTAGTGAGATTCAGTATTCACAGGTGCTAATATCTTGGCATTTCAAAGTAGTCGCGCATGTTTCGCTGCAGGATTCTCAAGTTTCGGCTGCACTGAAGTGTTCCAGTTATATCTCGGGTATGCAAAGAGGCCTAAAGGGACAAACTGTGCCATGCATACCAAATATCCGGCTCATTAAGGAGTTATAATTACTGTGTCACTTTGACATAAACAAAGAGAGCGGAGCACTCAAGGAGAAAACGGGGAGGGGAAAAACTGCTGATCAGCTCAAAGACGTATCCCCTGGTGTCGCTTCGAGTGGATTTCTGCAGCCAGGTGAGTGTGTGCGGGCTGGTAGAGATAGCTGGGTTGAACGGAATGAGCAATAGCTATGCAGACAGGTCAGCGGAGAGAGACAGATTTTATGAAGACAGATGAGGCCGGAGTGGACACACAAAACACAAAGACAAAGAGACAGATAGACTGCGTGGCCCTGAGCTCGGGGGGGGGGGTCAGCTCTGACTCAAACAGACAAGACAGATGAGACATAAAACGACATCCAAACATGAACTGAGGGTTCACCCCCTCCACGAAAAAAAAACTTTTTAGCTGAAGCTAACAAAGAGGAAAGTTCCAGGAACGCTTGTCAGACAGTCTTCGCGCAACATTTTGGGTGACAGCAAGAGGACGTGATAGACATTTCTTATCTAAAAGCAAATTCCATACCAGGAGCTCCCTCCAGGCGCCGGCGGGCTGAAAGCTTAGGAGGTTCTTTTCGACAACATGGCGGCTGATCACAATGACACCACAGTCAATCGAGGGGCTCTACGTTAACAGGAGCCCGGTGATCATGTTCTCTATTAGCTTGCTATTGTTCCGCCACCGCGTCGCTCTGCTCTCTGCCAAGATAATACAGATGCACTTTAATACACAAACACACACAGCACCAGCAGCAGCCCCGTACCCCTAACTTGGTGCAGAGCCCATGTCAGGGAGAGAGCTAAGCTGGCTTTGCGTAGAGCAGACTGTACAGCACAACCACGCGTCCATGGCCATTATCAGCGTCGGCACTGTCATCGCTATCACAGCAGCCAAAGACCTCTGCTGCCAGGGCCCCAGATCGTCTATGACGATAGTTATCATGGACTTGTGAATCCAACGTCAAGGACGAAGCAGCACTGGGAAAGGTTGTTTGCTCAAGGTCATAGAAAAGCACAGGATAGAAATAGACCCACTCAGACACAGCCGGCGATGCATGTGGTTAACACACACACACACACACACACACACACACACCGTGCACATCACACACGCATTAAAAAAAAAAAAAAAAACTGAGATGTGTATTGCCATTTGTTGGAGATATGTTATCACAACCTTGCAGATTTATATCGAGGAGCCGAATCAGGAAATTTGCTGATTGGAGGTCCAGATCAGCCAGCATCGAGAATTGTAAAGGTCATTACAATGACATTACCCTTTTCAGAGGAGGAAAGCCAGAAATGTCAAATCGCTCAGCAGCCACATCATCACGCAAATGGAGCAGAATGTTAGACACTGGAAAATCTCAACATTCAGACGGGGAAATAATTGAAGATAGTTATCTGATGGACGACTTAATTGGGAGATGTCGGCTTTTTTGGCAGGTGTGATGGGAGAAGATTTAACATACCATTACTGGTGTGACTAAAAGCAAAGATTCGGTACATTATCATTGTTTAAACGCTGTTCGTTCTGCTTTAAGAATCTGCTGCACTGACACCAAGAGCTTTCAGTCTTCCTGCAAAGGCAAACACAAGTCACATTCCATGTCTTATTACTGCTGCCGCCACAACTGTAGTGCTAAACAGTTAAAATAGGCGCACTGTAATAGCTACCTTCGCTTCTCTTAAGAGTGAGTTCACCGACAGCCTGTTTCAGCGAGGCAGCTGTGTGGATGAAGGTTAACATCCGGCCCAAAAAAATCATTTACGGGAGCTGCTACCACCTGCAACCTGATCAAGACGGTGCTTGTCTCAATGTTAAATGAGGTGTAAATCAGGTGATCGCTCAATTTGACCAGCAGCAGAACCTGGAAATGTAGCCAGAAATGCAAAAAAATGACTCAAATCTCCACAAAAAACTGAAGAGAGCGAGAAAGTTTCATTCTCATGGACGTGAACTTTACGGGTTCGCTTGGAGGAATACATTCTCTTCGATGTGCACACCCCCGAGCTCGCACACCTCAGACTACACGACTCCCTATAATCATTAGAGATGTCTGCTCGAAAAAACATGCCTGCCGGGAGTGCAGAGGAGCAGAGCTGCGCCTGAATCAGCCCAGGCATGCGTTAAAACAAAGTGGCCTCTCCGGCAGAGAACATCACACACACACATACACACACACACACACACACACACACACACACACACACACATGCACGCACAATGACCTCACACAGGCGCGACCATACAGAAAAATAGAAGACTCTAGAACACCTTCACAAGCTCACACACACACACACACACACACACACATTCTTACTAATCTATCCACACAGCAGCAGGGTCATGATCAGTCACATCACTGGACTTACAGTGGCAAGCTCCCGTCCTGTGTGTGAAGCTGACTATGTAGAGCACAGAGACCACACAGAATCCCCTCTCTCTCAGACGTGGCCACTATGAGACCAGAATACTAAAACAGAAAGCACTGGCTGACACAGAACAGCCTATAATGATGACTAAAAGCTACACTGTGCTGCAAAACTGAGGACTGAATCTTTAATGTTTTTGTTTTTTCGTTTTTTTTTTCTTGGTTTTGCACGTGTGATGACCCACGCGCTCATTATTGGATAAAAGGAGAGGTGAGGAGGAAACGAGGTGGTAATTATCTGCTGAATATTTGTATAAATTTGCATTTCATCAGTTGTCAGGAGGTCACCGTGAACCTGTCTTTGTCAGTTCACCTCTCTCGGCAGGACGGGGGGAAGGGTTGGCGCCCGGTCATCTGACCAAACAGTCCGGCTCCGAACACTTTGACCTTCGTCGTCATCACTCACACCTGCCACACTAATGGCACCCTGTTATCGTAATCACAAGCACTAACCATGATTTAAAGGGTCATCCCACAGCTCGCCACACTGACAGATGTCTGTGTGGCGTTGAAGCCGAGCAGAGTGCACCGCTAGTGAAGAGCTGCTGGTGGCCAAGTTTTAAGTAGGGATTAATGAACCAGACAACATGATTGACCTCTCCAGAAATCCCCATGCACCAAAAAAAAAAAAAAAAAAAAGCGACAACTCACCCAAAATCATGCTGTGTGTTGCCTTTGGTGTATCCCTGGCTTGACAAGTGCTCCCTCACTGCCCCCCCCAGTGTCTCCTGCTTTCGCCAGGGGACAATGGCTCCAAAAATCTCTTTTCAGAGTTCCTCTCCACTCTCCAGAATGAGGCAAGTCAGAGAGGCAGCGCTAGATGTAAGGAGAGACTGCTGCTGCTGCTGTTGCTGCTGCTGCTGCCGCTGCTGCTGCACATGCCGTCCCTTGCGCCTGCCCTCTCCAGGTGAAAAGCTGAGTGTGTGTGTGTGTGTGTGTGTGAGAGAGAGAGAGAGGCAGAGAGGGAGAGAGAGAGAGTGTGTGTATATGTTTGTGTGAGTGAGTGGAGGAGGGGGTCCAGCGTTTCTGCAGTTGTGGCTCAGGTAAGCCTGAGGACAGTATGGAGGGAGAGAGAGAGAGAGAGAGAGAGAGAGAGAGAGAGAGAGAGAAGAGGGGGAGTGAGAGAGAGGGGGGAGCCTAAAGTGTGACAGCCAATCACAGGGGGAGGGCTACACAGCCAAGATCTTCTTCTCCACAGCAGCCAGGAGGAATTGCAGTGGTCTCCAACAAAACAGCTGACGAGCAATTTCTTCTCAACTGTGTCATGTCACAGGGAGGTCTTCTCTGCACTGGAGTGAAGGTCGGTGTCTGCTGTGGTCCCTCTCTGTAAAAACACACACTTCCTTTCCCCACTCTGGCTTTCTATCCCTCTCCCTGCTTCTCGTTTTTGGGGTTGAGTATAACCTAAAGGCACCTTACATGCCTCTGCTCCGATTGGTGGCAGCCTCGGCCAATGGGAACAGCGGCACCGATGCCTGTCATCATGCAGAGTGGAAGTCATGAAGGAGAGACAGAGCTTGGCTTGAAAAAATGCCGTCTCCAACCCCCCCCCCCCCCCCAAACTACTGTTTCTCCCTCTCATCTCCCATGTTCCGCTCACTCATCTCCCCCTCGCAGAGAGCTTGATTGTCAGATCTCCTTATTGTGTTTCTCGTTTATCACCCCTCCTCCCTCCTCCCTCCGTCCTTTGACTCCATGTGTATGTGGACTTGTTAGAGGATTAACCTTTTAGCTGTGTGGCTCTGTCCTTCTGCCTTTCCTTCCCTCCAACTCCTAACCTGCCAAAGCAAGGTTACGCCTTTTATCAACCTCTGTGATTCCGTCAAAAGGTTGGAATTTAGACTGGGAGACGGGGGGTAGGGGGTGGGGGTGGGGGTGGGGGGTGGGGGGTTGCAAAGCAAAAAGGGGAGATGAAATAGAAAGCGACAGAGCGGAGGAAGCAGAAGAAGGAGGGGCAGCGACTAAACTAAATACAAACTGACAGAGGGATGAAGAGATGTGGAGTGACAAGAAGAGAGACAACCGGGAGGATGGAACGCAGAGACAAAGACAGACACAGTCGGACACAGGAGAAGGGCTGCGGAGAATTCAGCTGTGTGGACCACGGCACCACAGCAATGCAGTCACTAACTGAAGAGGCGCTTCGCAGCCAGCTTCTCATGGTCGACTTCCTTCTCACCGAGAAGCCACTCGAACGACGTCTGGTCTCATGTCCGAGCACCACTCTCTGTCCCCCTCTCTCATCCAGGATAACTGGGGAGAGACTTTTTTTGAAAATCACACAGCCACGATGTTATTGAATAGCTCAGCGCTTAAGAGAAGGCTTAACAAAGCTGTCAAAAAATTAATCCCCTTGGGCAGGCATGCTTGCAAACACACAGACCCAAACACGTGAGCCGGGGGCTACAGAAAATTCTGCCTGATGTTCCTAGTGCCTCCTCTTGTTCTCCTCTCTCTTTCTCTTTTTCCCTTCCTACCCCCCCCCCCCCCCTTCTCACGCTCTCAGGCTGAGGCTGTGAGTCACAGGGTGTCGGAGTGAATACTAAGGAGGGTGGCTGACACCTCCAATACCTCTCCGCACAGCAGCTTCACTGCACACATTTAAGCCTTTTGTATGTAAACACTGGCAGACCGAGGGGCCACAAACACCCACACAAATTCTTACAGATTGTAAGTTTGGCGAACATCCACCTACTAAAAGCTGCTGGTATTACCGAACATATGGCAGCTCTCAAGAAAGGTACACAAAAATCCTGCTTTCACTGTCGACACTGAGATGTGACACCTGCAACAGCAATGAATGTAGGCAGTTACAGGCACGCTTACAGATGTGGAACAAACATTTATGGTGCACTTTTATCATAAAAAGAAGAATGTGAGCCTGTGGGTACTTGGATCACACTCGTAAACACACATCATGTCTGCAGGAAATGGACCGAGCACTGAGAATATGAGTTTTTGAAAGTGGGACACCAGCAGCTGGAACAGTAGTTTATATCGATAAAGCTATGCGAGCGAGTCCTTCCATGAGCATTTGTGTGTGTGTGTGTGTCAGTAAAAGAGCTGAGATAGGGTTTCCTCATTAGTTGTGTTGGTATCAATAATTCAGAGCCGGTCCTTGTTGGCGTTCAATGGGCCGAGTGCTAATGTGCTGTCGGGCCAACGGGGGCCCAGGGCCCAGCGCCACTTTAATGGATGTCATGATGAGAGGGTGAAATCGGAGCATGGAGATCCTGTATCATCCATAGGTAAGAAGAGGGAGGGAGGACAGGGCAAAGGGGAGGCGTTAGGAGACAGACATGGGGTGAGGGCCACTGGGGGACGACAGATGGCATTATTGGACAGGTATGAGAGCAAGGGGGAGACAGGGGAGGAACATGAAGGGAAAACGAAGGAAAGAGGGGAGAAAATTGGGCTATTAGGTCCCTTCATTTGCCACTGGCTACAGATCAATCATTGTGAAGATGATGTGCTGACCTCTGTCACCTCCACCATGGGACACATGTTCAGTGGCCACGAGTGGAATATTTTAAATGAGTAATGAACTGACATTACTCACTTGAGTTGCTAGAAGTACTTCACTCATGAATGCCTCCTCAGAGAGCGATGGGAGAAATAGAATATACGTCCATATTTTCCAAATCACTTCCCAGGAAAAGTTTTATGAACTATGTAATTTAATTTGGTATTACTAGTGTGAGGAAATGGAAAAAAGGCAAAAAGAAGAACATCTCCCTTTTTCATTATTATTAATGTACATGTATGCTTCATGGAGACTGATTTTTTTTTTCATTTTAGCGTGTTCAGCTGACCATGTTCGCGCTGATCATGAACTCTGTTGGTTACTATAGCAACTAATTGAAATAAAGTAATTGTGTTCAAAATTTGTAAAAGCACCAAGTTATGGCATTATTTTCAATTTAAATAAGTAAACTAAACTAAAAGGAATGATTTTGCTTTGTAGGGACAGGTTCCTGGGAGGCAAAAGAGAAAGAGTGTCAAATAGATCTACATGATGAGAAATATACGGAGGCCCTGAGGTGAAAAAGACAACAACACTGGACAAACCATCACAACAAAACTGAACGAAGTAGAGTTTAATGCCAATCAAAGCCATTAAAGTGCGCCAACTAGGAATCTTGAAACATTG
This sequence comes from Acanthopagrus latus, assembly GCF_904848185.1. Taxonomy (NCBI): domain Eukaryota; kingdom Metazoa; phylum Chordata; class Actinopteri; order Spariformes; family Sparidae; genus Acanthopagrus; species Acanthopagrus latus. The sequence goes on from NC_051045.1 coordinate 15,504,707, forward strand.
TCTCCGGGTAGAATGTACAGAACTTATACACTGTTCATGTCCTATTTATGTTTATGGAATGTTTTTTTTATTTACTTGTTGCAAAATGTTGCTGTGCTTTCTGGTTTGTTGTGTTTTCAGTAATGTTGTTTTCTGTTGAGTTGTTTCTTCTGTTTTACAATGTTGTTTTCTAAAAAGTTGTTTTTGAATTGCTGGATTTTCTAAAATGTGTTATGTGAAATATTACGCTTTCTGTTTTTGTTGTGTCTTCTGCTCTATTAATTCTAAAAGTTGTGCTTTCTGTTTTGCGATGCGCTTTCTGAAATATTGATGTGTTATATTTTGTTGCTGTGTTGTCTAAAATGTTGTGTGAAATGTTTTTTGTTTGTTTTCTAAAATCTGTTTTTGAAATATTGTTGTTTTATGTTTTGATGTGTTTTCTATACTGTTGTTTTTTTGTGAAGTGCTGTAATGTTTTTCTATTTTCTGTAATGTTTCAGTATTTTCTGCATTGTTGTTGTGTTATGTCCAATATTGACATGTTTTGCACCCAAGATCCATGGATTCAATCAACATACATGACTGTCACGCTCTGCGGCAGGAGCATTATGTTACCCGTCAGCCACCTTTCCACCTGCCCACCCACCCTCCTACACACCAACTTGTTGTTGTGCCTTGTGAGGACCTTGTATCAACGCACACTTATCCCCTGGAAGCTAATCCCAGCCATGACCCTCAGTTCCATATGCCAGACCTTTGTCCCACCTTTGACCGCAACCTGATTCTAATCTTGAAACTAAAAACACGCCTAAACCCTCAAAGAAATAGCCTGTGAGGACCACCTTCTGTTAGTCCTCACACTGACACACACACACACACACACACACACACACACACACACACACACAGATACTGTACATACACATAATAAAATGACAGAAAGAGAGCGACAGGAATCAATATTCTTGACATCACAGTTTACCCTGGGTGGTGATCAGTGGTTAACCTATGCTGCCCTCTATTGGTGTAAACCTGTCAACTCAGGCTTAATTCCATGTAAACAGACCCAAGGAATCTGTCAAAGGATTCCAGCTTTAGCGACCCTGGTAAGAGACAACGGTCTGGAAAACTCCTGTAACGAAAAACGATCTCATGTAAACTGAGAAGCTCTAAGATCCCTGGGTCATGTCAACACACGGGGGTAGATAAGGGAACAAAACAGACATGAGGCACAGCTGGTACAGAACTGATGGCCTGTCGGACTGAATCAGAAATACCTCTGTCAGGCAGAAAACTATCTATACAACTGTCCCGACAAAAATGCTTGGACCAGTAACCTTACCAGAGCTGTTTTTACTTGCAGGGCGGTGAATTTAGTGCACAGTGGCTGGATGCAGCAGGTCGAGTCTGGAAGGAATGACTGCCGACTGTGAAGGACTTATAAGGACTTATCTGCCTGCGAGAGAAATATAAAAACCCAGGAGAGAGAACATCAAACTCCTCCATTCAGACAATGCTGTGATCTGTCTTCCTCATTCTTTTCCTGCAGAGGAAAATCCACAGTAAATCTACGCTCACTGAAATCTGCCAGACAGACTGTAACTCACTTTGTTGCATCACCTCCAAACGCAGTGTCAAAATGCAGCTCCTGTTGATCATAAATTCTGGTTATATTTCATGAGCCAGGCCTGCAGGCGCTGTGTGACTTTCCAGAAACGTTAGTTCGCCCTTTTACTCCTTCTAGTGTTTGCTTGCATGGTGTAATGAAAAGGATTTTTGTTGGTACAGAGTCCACACCTAGCTCGTATATCATGCTCCGGGTGTCTCCTGGCACTACGGTGGTGAATTTAGAGTCTGCCTATGAAGGTCAGAGGTGAGGAGGCCAGGCAACCACCAGGCATCTGCATACTTTCACTTCCCCTCATGATATGAGCTAAACCTACCCAGCAATAAATCATTATTACACGATAAAGTCTTAGGTAACTTTGAAGGATATTAATCATCTCTCTCTCAAACAAATGAGCCCACACAGTCACAGGCCAGCTCTGTATGAACTAAAAGACCTCTGCATTCCCCTTGAACTGGGCCTGAGCCTGCAAGTCTGACTGTTGAGCATATCAGTTTGCAGCTGTGAGGGATAATCATCCCACTAAATTTAGACTATTGATCAGGTGTGGATATGTGCAGGAAATGTAGCTAGCTGTACAATGTGTTTCCTGTGCGTCCATTTCTTCTCCCAAATACAATCACAAGCAGTTTCATAAATCGAGACACATGTTCGACTGATGAAGAAATGAAGCAGGATTATTGTTGCCTTCTGTAACAACTGACAACATTTCGAGCCTTTAGTTACTGCAGCCTAACAACCTGACAGCTACTGTATGTGTGATAGGGAACGAGTCAGCTCAGATAATGTTTTCTGTTGGTTCAAAGACACTTTAAACTTAAACAATTAAATTAGAAACATCAAGAAAAGTGTAAATATTATTAATATATATATATTATAAATATAAATATATATATGAAAAAAATATATAATATTATATGTGTTGACTGGATCACCAGTCAGCCTTCATTTTCCTGAGAGAAAAAGTTCATAGAGAACCAATATAAATGCCAATGGTGTTACTGTACTATAGCCATTAAATCATGCAGTCAACATTTACTTCATAGTTCATCAACTTGTCTATAGGTGATTTTGTGATGATAACAAACTGGCTGTCCATACGACAAATTGAATAAATAAATAATATTTAATGCCACATTGTGCCCTAGGATAGTGTGACCAGCATTTTTCATTTTGTTTGTGCAGAAAAACAACAACAATGAAAAGTGGCGGATTGTGCTGGCCGAGATTCGGAAAACCCCCAGAGGCTTTTAACAGGAATCTCACCTCAAAACTTATTAGAAACAAAAACAAGAATCCTAGAATATGAAAAAAGATAAGTGAATAAGTAAGCATAGCATCTAAAGTGAGAATAAAGGAGCCTAGTTGAGACTGCAAAAACATAAAATCTATCCTGACATTTTGTTCACACAAAGATCAACAGCTTAACTGAGACATGAAAAGATTTAATGAGCTGTAGCTCTAAATGTGTTACGTGTCTACGTTTGTGTGTGTGTGTGTGTGTGTGTGTGTGTGTGTGTGTGTGTGTGTGTGTGTGTGTGTGTGCTTTAGCAGCATTATTTCTGGTCAAACTTTGATGCCAACAGAGCTTTGTGAGAGAAAAACACACAGTAGGTTTTTAGGGATTCATGTATGTGTGTACACAGGTGGGTGTGCCCGTCCTGTGGATCCCCACCTTCCTACAGAGATGGAGAATGTTGATGTTGACTGTCACACTCTCACACGCCCCTGACATTTTTACACCAGCGCCAGAGAACAGGACGTCTTTCTTTTCCAACCACATTCGGATCATTTGGCCCGTAACTTCTCGCAGTCGGTGCTTGTTGAAACTTCACGACAATAATTCCTGTTCCGCGGCCTTTACTAGACAAAATACTTTGGGCTGACACATTCCAAGTCGTTCTTGCGCAGCGCAGACAGCAATTTGAAGTAATTATCTTGCTCACCGTCTATTTCTAAAGCTCAGACATTCCTCAGCTGAGAGTGATGTGGCAGATGAAAAAAAATCTCCTCAGGAGTCGAGGGTCATCTACATCCCTGCTGAAGAATTCAGTCTCCTTCACACACTCATCGCACTTTACACATCTAATTTATGTTTAGGCCTGTCGGCAGAACAAAATGTTGACAGTATATGTTGCAGGTCACGCGCTATATTGACATTTTGACAAGATAAGACAAAATGACATCAGTAATAGAATAATAATTGGAACGCAATATGTATACATATAATAAAAGGTAACATTGCACGATATCAGAAATAGTGCACCTGATGGATAGTGGAAGAAGTTAATATTGCACCTGATATTAACAGTAAAAAGTAATACTGCACTTTACATTTCCAGTAATAACGCACAAGAAAGTAAGGTCATAATCTTACGGAGTGAGGAAGTAACAAATGTAAGTATATTAGGGTGTCAGGTATCCATACTTTTCTTTAAGACTTTATTTTCTTTGTGCTAGTAGCTTTGAGTACTTTTCCGAGCCTAACTTTCATTTTAGAAGGGGAAGGAAATGGTAGTGGAGTTGGGCGACAAGGCTGCCAAGGCCGTGCCCCCGGTGCATGAGTGCGTTTCAACATTTTGAACTGATACACCACTAAATATCCAGCCCTGTGATGAAACAAAACAGGTATTTTAAGCCAAATATGTTTTCCTCAGAAAAAAAAAAAAAAAAAAAAAAAAAAAAAAAATGTGGTTTTTGTGCCTCAAGCTAACCACATTTATTATTCTTCCAATTATGTTGCATTTTGTACTGAGACAAACCAGAAATTGCGCACACACTCACACACACAGCAACTACTCCTTATTCCTTAGCCGTGCATAAGCATACACACACACACACACACACACACTCACACACATACACACACAGGACGAGATCAGCTTCACCCTAATGTGTCCGGGTGTGAGGGCAGCAGAAGACAGGTGGAGCTGTCAGGACATTTGTCAGCTCCAAAGGGACATGTACTGTATATTTTTGAGCCAAGAATGAAGACTCAGCCCGAAGATCAATTGCTTACACACACACACACACACACACGTTTGTCCTGTTACTCATTGGATGTAATTTCTGTGCTGCATCTAATCATGTTTATAGCCCCAAAACACACACAATAATGATTATACACTAGATGGGAACAAAACAGATGTATTTCTCGCTCCCAGCAGAGACAGTGCTGCATCATTTTAAATTGGAGCAGACACACACAGCAGCAGTAGAAGGTAACAGGCTTCTTTCTTACCTGTGCTCCACATTGATTGCACCTCTGGTCCTCCTGCTGCTCTCACTGAGTCAATCTCCAAACCTACACGGGAACACACGGGCAACAACTATTTCCCCTGCGAAATTCTTCCCAGCATGAAACTGGTCAGGGCTCTCCAGGTGGAGGAGTAATAACCGGAAAGATCCTCAACTGCAATTCGAAAAACGATTCCAACATATAGCCTGACGCCCACGACGGCAATGGACATGTGAGACCTGAGACCACAAACACATTGGCTCTATCACCTCCCCTTCACCTCTCTACATCCTACCTCCTCCCTCCCACCCTCTCACTGCCACTCTCAGCCCTGTGTGAAAACAAAGCTAGGGCAGGAGATTCCAGCAGCTAATCGTGGCAGACTTTAATAAGTGAGGGTGAGTTGTATCAGAGGCAGGAGAGTTCAAGTCAGGGAGGCTACGAGTGCAGGAAGAATCAAATGTCAGCGAAGGCACGAGGAGTAAAGATGAGATCCAGCACACAGAGGCAGGAGAAATGTCAATGAATGTGTGGCAAACTGCAACAGTCAAGACGGTGAGAGACATCATAACTCACTGTCATTAAAGGGTACCTCCTGTAATTTTCATTTCAAAGTGTTTAAGTTTCTTGGGTAGTACTACTGCATATGTGGAAAATGTAGTTTGAAACCCTTTTTGGCTCCAGAGGAAGCTGCATGTAATCTAATAAATTGCCTCCAGTGATGTCACTAAGTGGTTATGTTGCATTGTGGGTTATGTAGGCACCAGATTTTGAAAAGGATGAATGGAATAAAAAAAGAGGCAACACAGCTGGTATTACTGTACTGATTTTTTGTCCAACAGCGTTACTCAGGAATTCCATTGGATGCATATGCATTGAAGTACTGTTTCGCTCCGTGCTCCGTGGTCCAGCAACCCCCACCAGCTCCGTTCTGAGTGCAGTGCGTCGCATTACAGCCGGACAGCTGGAGCTGCGAGACCGAGGATTTCCTGCAATAATGAAGAAGTCACATGTCCGGAGTTATACAAATGTGTTAAACACAAGGATTAGAAGAAGAGCTTGGATTTTTTTTAGATATATGTGTTATCAGCTGAATTGCTCCAGCATCTGAAACAGAAGCCTTGCGTATCTGCTACGGAAGGGACCGCACTGCCGGAGCCGCAAAGGAGAAGATACACAACACTGCAGAGCCTGTGGAAGTACACACATAGACTTGAGTGAAACCTATAAGCTCCTGTTTTTCAAAACCTGGCGCCTACATTACCCACAATGCATCTGAGCGACTGAGTGACATCCAGGGAGGAAATTATCAGATTACATGCAGCTTCCGCTTGAGCAACAAAAGGCTTCATACTACTTTTTTCACATCTGCAGTCATACTCTCCAAAAAAACCTGTAATTGTACACTTTAAAGTCTAAAATAGTGGAATTGCCCTTTAAGGAATGCCCATTATCAAATAGAAAGTAACAAATACAACAATTTAAACCCTCTGTAAATAACCAATATGGGCCTTACCGTCAACCACACCAACATTATTACTGGTGCTTCATGCCAAAAAACTCATTTCAACACAAAACGCGGGTATGAAGGTGGGCAAACTGATAAACAGCGAAAGTTGATTTTAATCCGTGGAGAAACGCTGAGTGACAACAGTAACACACACATGCGTAAATTCAGAGGCAGACGTTATTCTGCACCGTCTGCAGTAAGCAGCCACCCACCACACAGCCCAGTTGGAACAACAGCGACAAGACATCCAGTGTACAGTCAGATGTCCAGTTCACTCAGGGCCCTGCTCTTCAATAAGCCCTTACACAGCATCACCTTTCAAAGGGGCTGCCAACTATTAGAGTGGATAAAAATCACACAGTCTCAGGCTTATAAGCGGGCACACTGCGTCTCAGCGCTCCCTCAGGCACTCCGCTGGAAGATAAGGTTAGAAGGGGGAGAGGACAGCAGTTTACAGTTGTAAGCACATTTCAGCACCCAGGAGCCTGAGGGGTAGTGTTACAGGGACACACTGCACACCACGACTGTCACCGTCTCTCACAGCAATAAACAGGCCACTAAAGTTAACATCGTGAAAACCATTCAGCTGGACAGCTGACTTCATAGCTACTATGTTTTTGTTTGCTTAAAATAACGCGCCTGCAAACTGTATTTAAAAAACTGAAAACTTACAATAAGAATGCCTGGTCATTTTTGTGGCAGACAAAAATTGGTGACTAACTGACACAACTAACACAGTTTCTGACATGTCATAGAAAAAGCAATTTAAGAAAAATCAAGCAGTCATCACAGATTTTAACAGAGCCTCATGGGTGGTTCATCACGGACATGAGGATGTGCTCCTTACTACAAGCGTATCCTAACATTTCTCTCATCAGCCACCAGGGGGAGGTAAGTTCCTCCACCTTTCAAGGTGTCTTTTGAGGACTGATGTGACTCAAAGCAATTTCAAATTCATCTTTTCTTTTTAAGTGCAACATATCTTTATGAGTATATTTAACCATAATATTTCAGGGGATTGATGAATTGTCAGTAGGCTCACATTCTTCAAGCCTGTCTCAAAACAACACTGACATGTCCATATGTACTTTGAAGGAGTATTCTGTAGCTGTAGTTTTCTCTCTGAAAAGATAACTAACAAGATTCAGATGTGGGAGATGTGAGAGAAAATCCACAATTTTCTCTTTTTGCACCAGTCCCTCCAATGCAGCTCAGCCAGGAAACAGGGACGAAGCTGGAATATGGTACTAAAAGAGACACGTTTTCTAATACTCTATCTTGATTTGTCTGACTGAGACTGTTGACACCTCATATTATCTTCAGCTCAGCTTTGGTTTTCAGCAAAGAAATGTAGGTTTCATTGTCACAATTTGATCTGTGAAATGCAGGGTGGATGGTATTCTTGAGACGTTTCTAAAAGCGCAGTGTGCGATAAAGAGTAAATAAGGATCAGAAACATTAATATATAAGGAGAGATTTTCTGTTTATATCTGTGGTATAATTTTATTTTCTTGTTTTATCTTTCCTGTTTGTCTGCATCAGAACAGAAACATACAAGCAGAAAACACATTAGAGGTGATATGATGTACATGTGTTTGTCAGGAAATGTCTCCAGCAGTGAAGAGCTAAAGAGCTAAGCAAAAAAATCTTTGTTGGTGCAGAACATTTTGCTGCCCTCAGGGCACTACTTTTTCAATGTGTCTTGTTCGACTGAGGGCTGACTGGTTGTGACAGTGACTCTCTAGCACCTCCTGAGCTACAAAGTGGTCCTCCGACACAAGACACATAGAAGCTAGCTGGTTAGCATGCTAACTATAGTGCATATCTGTGCAACATATTACAAACAAGTCTTTGCCACAGCATCAAAAATGTTACCTCTTGAAACTCTGCTGAGTTCATTGCCGTTCATTTAAAAGTATGTCAATCTTGAAATATTACACATAGCCCCTTTAATGCTGAACCATGTAGACAGCAAACTCAAGGTTGAGGGCCTGTAAGAAGGAAGCTTCAGTACATACAGAACGTATGGGCGTGTTTTCCTACATGCAAAACATACGGCAGCACTGAAGATAGATAGATAGATAGATAGATAGATAGATAGATAGATAGATAGATAGATAGACTTGTATTTGTCACACTTTTACCACACAGCACACCATTGCTCCGCCCACCTTGGATCTGGGCAGACCATAATCAGCCAAAATTGAACACACACCTGTTGAGCTGTCTAGGAGCCATCAGCACACATCACCACACTGTGAATTAAATGGAACTGAGCCTGGTTTTGCCGAAGAGATGGCCAGCTTAGATGTGCTGACAACAAGGTTTTACTCGTATGATAAAATGTACCTTCAGGAGTCGCGTGAACAAAGCTTTGTGGACTGGCCGTTCAGAGAGGAATGTAACTGCACACCAGAAAAGGTGAGAAGGCTGTAAAGTCTTGAGAAGACTTTTCTGAATTGTGAAATACTTAAAGAACTACTTTTACAGGGTTGAGACGGGGTCAGCCAGAGGTCAGACATGTGGGATGTGTTGTTTGCCCTTTTAGAAGTCAGCCTACTTTACAATTGCAGCACAATTAGCTGCATTGTGTACTTAGTACTAATAAAAATAATTATCAGTGCACTCCACCTTGTTTGCTCAACCATTTTATACCACAGGCTTTGATCCAAGGCTCTGACAGCTCATGATGTGCTTAAGCAGGTGCCAGATTCAGTTTCATTGCATCAGGTGTCCAGTGCCCATCCTCGTCCTGTTATGATGGACGAGCTGCTGACACCTCACTTAATGAGCAACACTGTCTGCCATGTTACCAACTCTTAAACCACCCAATCATCTGGTTTCAGTGACACTAATGCTCCTGCAGCAAGGCATCTGTTGTTGATTTGCACTTGTCATCTTTTGTAACCAAGTTTTTTTTTTTTTTAATTCACAGTAGTTGGAAAGCTATGCTAAAGGCCTCGCGGCATGTGTTGCTGTTTATTTATTTTGTCTCTTACAGATGGCCAAGGCCGGGTTTGTCCACTGCCCTAGTCAGAACGAGCCAGATGTTGCCTGCTGTTTCTTCTGTCTGATCGAGCTGGAGGGCTGGGAGCCAGATGACGATCCCTGGTAAGAAAAGCAAGGCAGCTCCCCTCAGGCCTTTTCCTCACCAGTCTCTAAAAAGCTTTGAGTCACTGAAAAGTATTATGCCATTGTGTAAGGGGGTACAGTAGCTTCAGAGATTAGTTTCTTGATGTCTGTTTTACGTCAAACTGAGTGTGACTCATACCCATTACAGGATACATTTTTATATATAGTTCTTCACCATAGAGAATGAAAAGGATCATTCCCTAACAACCACCTTGGACCTCCTACTTCATGTCATGAAAATTAATGGGACCTTGCAAGATCCTTTAGCCCCACTCCAAAATTTTATTCTATTTTTATGTTTTTGGTTTTGAAGTTTGGCCTTCTGAGATTAATTGTATCATTTATTATATTTGCTTTTATTTGAACTCAAATCATTGAAGGCTGGCTCGTGATTAAAATGATGTTGAATAAAGAGAGACAGATGTTTCGGCTCAAAACAACTTGAATCATTTTGACTATTTAGAAGGATCTGTGGCACTCCTCTAGATGCGAACTATAATGTAGATATTGTTTCTTTTTTGTTGTTGTTTTCAGTTCTACTATCCTTAGGCTGTTTGCGTTCAATATCACTTTCTACACAGTTCAGTAAAAAAGCAATTGGTGAGGCTTTGAACACATGTACAAAGAATCACAAAAATCATAAAATTTAGCTCCGAGGGCTAATTTATATATATTTGGTAAACTTGCCACAGGATTTAACAAGGTCTCATAAATTTAATAGAATTTAATAATAGTTACTCTTTCTGGGTTTTCACACATTGAAAAGAAATTAATATGCATATAACATTTAAAAACATTATGCATTACAGGGCATGCACTTAGAGTATATTATCACATTGGAAACAAAAAACTACATTAAACAGTCCACGCAAATGAAAACATCACATTCAACACCAATATCAAACATTAGCCGTGTTGTGCAAAGTAACCTCAAAATATGAGTTTCCTAATTTCCTTTTTAAATCTTGATTTCTGGGTTGATTTAGTGAATGACGGGCAAACATCCCACTGAAAAGTTTTGAATGCTCGATATACTGTGCATTTACAGACATTAAGAGTCATACACACGTAACACCAGACATGCAACAGAAGGCTGTTTTTCACTAGCCAAGGTAAACACTAATTATGTTAAAATTGACTGTACTGTACATGATGACACAAGTTTTGGATTGCGTAACTTTACATGTTGCAAGTAGAAGTGCTTGTTTTTGCCATGTGAAAATGTGCTGTGATTAGAGTATTTAATTAGGACTTTAGTTAGATTAGATGTAAAGTATTCTTTTGGCATCTCCTCACCATAGCTGGTACCACAGAGTTGGCATGGGCAGACCCAAAAGATAACATGGCTGCCACATGAAGTTGACCTCATTACCAAAACTCCACTTAGATATAACCACTACATCTGTTAATCTCAAACAGCATAATGCCAAAACCTCCTTTGTTTGTATGACTTTGTATCCTTATTGAGCTGGATTACACAGTGTTGCATACATTACTGTGTCCGTGCCTCTGTGTTTTCTCTGCCCAGGTATGAGCATATGAAACGCTCCCCTAACTGTGCGTTCCTCACCATGAAGAAAGACTTCACCGAGCTCACCGTGGCTGAATTTTATCTCATGGAAAAGGAAAGGCTGAAGGTCTTTTACGTAAGTGTCTCCGCCAGCTGAAGTTGTGTGGAATGAAGTGATGTTTGGCTGGAATCCTTAAGCAGGGATTGTTCCACAGTCTGCTTCTTTTTTCTTTTCTTTTTTTCTCTTTTTCTTAGAGAAGGGTTTGTCATAAGAAGATGGCATGTTTGCGGGATGACATAGACCAGACGCTCGACCACCTTAAATCTCGGTTGGACTCTGAAATGTGAATGACTGAATGAAATGTATGCTCTTGACTTTGGCCCATCAATGTTTCTTTGTGCTTACTGTTTTTTTTGTTTGTTTGTTTGTTTGTTTGTTTGTTTGTTTGTTTTTTAAATGCCAATAAAGTCTTGTGGAATGACAGGTTGTTTGCAGTACTGTCTTTAACCACAAGATGGTGCTTTTGCTCCAAAGCTGCTGTTTTTCCCCATGTCACACTTTTCTGGAGTTTTCCAGTCTCCACACTCAATCCTTCACAAAAGGCGATCTGAAATGAAAGCACACATTGAGCAGGATTACAATGCGGGCTATATTCCCTCTTTTCAACCAAATACTTACTATTTTCCTGAACGTGCCACCATCCCTACCAGCCCTTTTCAAAACTTGACCCTGGACAGATGGCCTGAAGCCCCTCCCCTTCAATACCAACTGTTGCCCCAGTAACATCTGTTACATATAGGGGGACAGTGTCCACTGAGAGGGCTCACCAGGACACTTGCCCAACCTTTTAAGGAGAGCTGAGATTTAGGAAACACTGGAGGATGCTGCAGCAGACAATGGAAATTGTGCAAAAGGTGCTCATGCAGTAAACAGTCCAGAAAGGCTCTGTCACACTGCAACGCTTCACTGCTCTTCTTTTAGCATCTCAAGAACCAAAGTTTAACAGTAATAATGATAAGTTAGGCTGAAGTCTTGAGATTTTTAATGTCTTGAATGAGCAGAAGCAGAGGATGCTGGGCTCACTTTGTGTCTGTCTGATGGGAGGCCTGTCTGGATGGAGTGCAGGATTAAAAGATGCTATCCCTTCTCCAACCTTCCACTGTTCTGGATTAATGTCTAATGTAACACTCTGGCCACTGAGCCCGGATCAGCTGCTTAATTCTCCTTTATCCGCTCACTGCAGAGCAAATTGAAGAGGGAATATTTTTAGCCAAAAACAAGTAATATGCGCATAGGTGATGTAACATTTCCAAGGAAACTGTTATTCTTCCATTTTCAGGCTGTTTTATTTATTTATTTATTTATTTTGTCTTAAATCGATGCTTTTCCGTGATACATAATCTTCATCGTCACATTTTGCTCTCGTGGCTGAAAGTGTTTATTTTTAGGTACATGTAGCTTTCTTGGGTGGAGAGGAACCTCCGCTTGGAAAAACATTTCACTAATGAGATGTTAGTTTAGGTAAGTGGGGTGGTATTTGCATGAGTACACAGATTATAAGGAGCCTGTTTACAGTAATTGCTAATGTAACTCTAATCAGGGTTTATACCCACATCCCGTGCAAATCCACTTATTTCTGTGTGCTCCAGAAAATGAACAAAGAGAATGGCATGGCGTGACTTCTGTCCCTGAGCGGCACAGATGTGGGAGATGGGCTTATCTGTGTGGGAATGGTGCAAAACTGTTGGTTTGATTGGATCACAGCTGAGGTGGGGGCTTTGGCTTCATGTGTTAACCCCACCACACCAGATTTATCATAACTATAACCCCATTAAAATGTGCTTTAAAGTGAGTCATTATGTGCTAACAGGAAACCAGCATTGCACCACTACACTCAGATTCTCCTTCTGATCTAATTAATACGCCGGGACAAAGGGTGCACCGGTGGCGTCCGCTGCAGTTTTTCTAATTAATGAGTTTGTGCTAAACAAACTGTAAACAGCGAGTGTAGCAGATGGACAAACGGACAGATGTTACCAACAGAAAGTTTACAACCTGAGCCTTCCATCAGGCCCCATCTGTTGCTCTTGCGCCCCGGTACCTCCCTCTACCCTCCTCCAATGCTCCTCCTCGCTCCTCATCAGCATCTATCACCTCTCCCCTGATGCTCCTCACGCGAATGACATCAGCATTTAGCCTCTCGCCTGACCTGGTTTAACCCCTTGATAAACAAAGGCTAAATGAACGTCATATCACATCTGAGCACCAAGGATTCAAAAAACATACGTCTTTTTTTTTTTTTTTTTTTTCACTGTAAGGCTTCTTGGCATCCTGAAGGAACAAAGCAGGATAAATGATTACAAGGCTGGCATGCGCACAAAGAGGCCTGCACTGCACAGCTATCCGTGATCACTCCGAGTTACACTCTCCCTCGCATTATAATTAAGAAGAATCTAAAACCCCCTTTTCAGCTTTTTCTTCCACTCCCTCCTCCACCTCTATAATGTTCTCCCACGTCTCTGGCAGGAGGGCATGCTGGCTGCTCGCTCGCTCGCTCTCTGACACCACAGCCCTCCTACCTTGGCTTTTTTTTTGTGCCCTCTTCCAAAGGGACCTCCATCTGTCCCCTACACTCAGCCTATTGTGGTGTCCCAAAGCCCAGCAACTTCCACAATGCAGTGGGCGTGCAGGGTGGGGGGGGACAGGGTAAACACGACAGCATCCAGATCCCATTAGAAGCTCTTTAACTCCTACACCCTAATACTCTCGGAGAACTCTGGGAGGAGAGGGCCCACCCCTTGTCCTCGTGCACAATGTCACCTTTTACATCCACTCCCATAGGTAATGAGTTCCCAACTGCCCTCTTTCTTCCCCCTACCATGTACAACTCCTTTTTTCTTTCTCTTGTGCATTGGTGGAGCAACCTCAACATTTTCTTTGGCCATTATATTAATATTAACTTTCTTTGCGTGTTTTGCTGTTTTTCAGAGGAAGGAACTCTTTAAGATGTCGACATAAAGAATCAAACTTTGGGTCGGAAAAACTTAACGTTTCATTCATTTCTATTTAATCGCTCCCACCATGTTGACCATGACCAACCCAATCGTCATTTCCAATTCCCCCTCCTCCCCCTCTCCAGTCCCTACATCTTCTCATAACGCCGGTCTTGCCATCTTCCATTGTTTTCCTCTGTCTTTTCCCACATCTCTCTCTCCATCCATCTCCTCGCTCTTTCTTCCACCAGCTGCTCCTCTAAGTCTAGGGCGTCTCTTTTTCAGGGTGCCCCACCTCTCAACCTGGGCACTCGTTTCCCCGTGCTCCCCACAGAGACGTGTGTGTGTGCATGCGCATTGTGGCCCGGGGGGGGGGGGGGATCACTGTGTTCGCCCCAGCTTATGGGCAGAGGGATTACCGGCACACAGACACTGATTAAAGCCTTCCAGCCTCCTATGGCCCCATTAATACAATCTTAATCACAATGCTTTATCCCTCTATCGAGCTCCTATGGATCAGGACCTTTTCATTTTAGTGGGAGCCACTCTTGTTTGGCCAGTGGATTAAGTCTGCTGCACGCACAAACTCAAAAATACGCGCAAGAGAGTGAGAAGGAAGGGGAGCAAGCGAACTGTTTCAGCTCAGGTTTTGTTTTCTCTTTTTATTCCTCCGTCAAAGCGACTTAGCTTTAAGTTTACTTTGTGGTGGCATAAAATCATATCATGCCAGCGTGTTGTTGCCATCTTCTGCATAATCACAAAAATAAAATCCAGTCCGCAGAAGTTAAGGAATCGAGAGTTGGAGTGCAGCACCACTAATGCTCTGTGGGGTGATGTCTGACATGACCTCACCCTCCCCAGGGAGCGAGCTACAGGTCGCGCTCCGCTGCGGGTCGTCTCGGCCAAGGCGACATTACAGAGCATGTGCTCCCTTCCCATTAGGAGACCCTCACAGATAACAGCCACTTGATACACTCAGTCTGGCTACACAGCCTGGACTGAGAGTACTGCTGAGTCAGGATTTTGGGGTATTTTATGTATTTTTATAATTCTATACATGATAAATGTTCATCGGTGTCTAACCTTTCTGCATATATTATACTTTCTTTGGGATATTTTGATGGCTTGAATTTGCTACCCTGATTTTTGATGCTTAAAAGGGCCAATGTGTCCCTATTTTAGCTCGAAAACATTTAAACATTTGCATAACATTTTAACAGACTCCGAAGAAATAAAATGTTTCACCTAATGTAAAAGGTGTCTGTGTATAGTGTTGAAGAGATGCTATCTACTGAAGATGGCATGCAAACCAAGGACGGCACTTTAAAACCTGGATACAGACCTGGAGCCAGAGCCCCATTCACTCCCATGAAAGCTGCTCAGTGGCGCATGAAGCCAGAAAAGGCATATAATTACTGTGTTGTCAGGCTGTAGAGCATGCACTCTAGAGACTTCTAGTTCAGTGCCCGGCAAACTTGAGAAAGTTTTGCAGCTCTTCTAGACTTTTCAAACGAATCATTTTGCTGGGACGCCTGGTGTAGTTGGGTCTTTCCGAGTCATTAGTTGGTTATAGTTGCACCAGTAAACATGAAAGCCAAACCTAAACTTGTTTTAAACTGAAAATACATTTATCTCTTTTGAGCTTCCTGAATTGTTCCATGTAACTATGATGCTGCCTCTCCGCCGCCATGCCCCAATCTCCAGATACTGTCCTGCATCTCTGTGTTTTGTAATCTTGTATCCAGAGTTAATTTACGTGGATTATTTTCATATCCACCCACTCATGTATTCGGACTCAGGGAGGATAATCCACAAACCCTGCCCCCCACCGTTTTTTTTTTTTTTTTCTTTCCGCAACAAAACAGCAAAGACACAAAGAGGGTGTGCGCCAGGCAGCAAACTCTGCCAGTACTTTCTCACAGGCCAAATGTCTGCCTGCATGTGAAGCAATGTGTCATTCCTCGGCCGAGCCTGACACGCAGGAGCAGAGAAGACAAACTCTGTGAATGAGGAGCAAGGACCTCGTCACCTCTCCTGCCCTCTCCTTCTCTTTCCTTTTTTCCCAATTCACCCCCGACACACTAATTCCCCTTTCCCTTTCCCTCTCCCTCTCTCATCTCGCTCTTTCTCTCTCTCTCTCTCTCTCTCTCTCTCTCTCTCTCTCTCTCTCTCTCTCTCTCTCTCATGCCCTCACTCTCTTCTCTCCCTCTCTCCTCCCCAAATTGGCCCAGCTGTCCATCAGCCCTCCCGCGGTTCCCCCAGCTGTCCGCCCTCCCCGAACGAGGAGCCCCACAACAATACAGGTCACAGGTCAAGAGAAAGAACAGGCTGCGTTCACAATGGACCAGTGGCGCCCAGTAAAACAATCGTTCCCTTTTTCTCCTTCACCCTTTCTCCACCGTTGCCAGGACTGGAAAAGACAAACCTTTTTGGAGAGGTAGCTGAAGAGGGGGGAAGTCCTCTTGGACAACAGCCTCTGAGGCACCTTCCCCATCGTACAATTGCCTTAAGGGCCACAATGATAAACACACTCGAACACACCAGCTCTTGGTCGCACCTCTTCATCTTTACACTCCGCCACCCCCTTTCTTTGTGAAATTCAAGTGCCATCATGTCCTTCAGCAACATCGTTAAAGTCAAAACCGACACTTTTGTCATTAGCGTAGTGATATAGATGTTAGGAACCTTGCCAGTTGATACTACAACACTGCCTATTCTATCACATTGATTCTGGAATATCAGTTCAGAAAGGTTTTATTATGATCCTGCACTAAAAATTAGATTAATTTTTTTCCATCCATATGCTCTACCTCTGAACAGAAGCCCGGTGCTCTGGGTTAATGTGGGTGGATTCTTTAAAATAAGCCCTCGTCCCCACAGTGTTTTGGCATGAGCTTCATGGGAAAATGGGACATGTGGGAAAGAGAAAGCGGATTGCAGAGACTCAGAAAGGCCTCTGTGACACATTCACCTGTTCCCTGGAGCTGTTTTCCCATGGCCCACAACAGCCTCCTGCCTGACCTGATAGACACCCCCGGCGCTGAAGGATGCACAAACACACACACACACACACACACACACACACATACACACACACACACACACACACACTCACATCCTGCAACAGATCTCAATTAGCCGGGCCACACAGTGCTCCTTTATCCCAACAAGTTAGTCTTAAACATTTTCTTTGGGTTTGATATCGGTCTACCCATGACACTGAATCACTTAATATAAAATCACTTCAGTCTGACATTCAATTTGAGCGTGTTATTGTGGGTAATGAGTTTTTTTTCCTTTAACAATAATAAAATGCCTTCATATCAAAGTGGTGAGGTGTCCTTACTCTAATTGTTAGAAGCCTGCACATTATCACTGCCCATCTACTAATTCGAATAAATGCCTCCAGCTGAATGTGTGTGCAAAAGGAACTCTGATACGAGAAAGTGTCATATGTGAGTTGGCGTTGGGTCCCTTACTTAAAAATAATTACAATAACTGGAACTTAACCTGGATTATTTTGTTGTGAAATTGCAGGGATTAATCAAAATACCCTCAAAAGTGCCATGTGATCATAAAAAAATTAAATTATTCACGATCAGTTGGTATCAACATGAACTGAAGAGGTAAGGCTGCATATACACTTCTCAAATTGAAGTCACACCATCGAAAAAGCCTTGTTATTTTACATAAATTTACCCTGTCGTATTCTACAGTGTATAGGTATCCTCTGCTGTACAAGGAGACTTCCTGTTGAACAGTGACTGAAGCACTGGATGGCAGCAGAGCTCAAGAAAACACATGGCAAATACTGTTACTATGGAAATAGCATATAATATAAGAATATTTATTCAATTAAGTGCGAAACAGCAAAATATTTACAACAGTACAGTATGACAAAAAAAAATGTGACACCGAATGAACAAGTACCTGAAAGACCTCAAATAAATAAATTAAATACAGTACAGCTGCCAGTGACTGACAACAAACCGAGACAACAGTGAAACATAAACTGTGCTGAGAAAAATATTTAAAAAAAGGACGAGACATTATCAAAATAAATATTAAATACAGATATAAATAGATGCATTGCTTTTTCCTGTGGCGAGGGGGGACATTGGTCGGAGGCCTCAGTGCACGCTTTATGTTTATGTCGGCTCATCAATTTCTTTTGCAGACACGCAGATCTTCTGACAAACTATATCATGTTCGTGTTCAGTCACTGATCTTACACACAAGTCGAAGCATAGCATTGGGGAAAACAACCTTTAGTTTGCTGTTTCGTTACAAATGAGGGGGCAACTTAATGAGAAAAAGTCATAATCCAAATACCAACATAAAATCATGACAAAAAAAGAATAAATAAAATATCAAAAGTTATGGGTGCGTGTTTGTATCAGGTAGACTGAGTTGAGGTGTTGAGTCTCTCTGAGCATTCAGTGCTCTCCCAGAGTTCTTGACAACATAAATGCAAAATCGTTTTGTTTTTGTTTTGTTTTTCTATACAGTTCGAACCACGGCCATCGTTTTTTACAGTTCATTCAAGAGTGGTGCTTCTCTTCAGCCAGTTTCATAGTTTCAATAACCGCAAATCACAGTTCAGAGGGTGCCCATCTGAGAGGTGATCAGGTGAGAGGGAGCGAAGGAGTCAAAGGCCACATCCAGGGGAAGATCATAGCGTGACGCCTGAAACAGTGGGTGGCCCTGAGGCCCCCCTGTTAGGCCGCCAGTCGTGGAAGTGGGGTAATGGTGGGACGAGAGGTAGTGGGCATGGTGGACGGGGTGGGGTGCGTAGTTCCTCTCTGAGTCATGTGGAGAAGGCTCTTGCTTCAGGGCAAAGTTGCCACTGATGCTCAGAGGGGGAGTGAGGGGCCCGTCATATGGTGGGGTGCCGCTGCTGCACTCGTTAGGGGAGGGGTTGTCGTACACCGGCCCCTTGTATCCCTTCATATGGAGGAGGTGGGATGCCTCCAGGGAGCCGTAGGGAGGGCTGGGAAGGCCTGGAGATGGGTAGCTGAGGGGATGGCCGGCCTGAACCCCCATACCCCCGACCCCCGGGCCTCCGCACTTGTCCTCCTGCTTGTTGATCATCATCGGACTGGGTCCCAGCTGCAGGCAGCCGGCCACGAGGTTACTGGTGGGCTGAGACAGACCTTTACACAGCATCTCCACAAAGCCATGGCTCTCCGGGGACTGGCCGCTCTCAAGCACCTCCGACAGAGCCCAGATGTAGTTGCGGGCCAGCCGTAGAGTCTCAATCTTCGACAGCTTCTGTGTCTTGGAGTAGCAGGGCATCACTCTGCGCAGACTCTCCAAGGCGTCGTTCAGCCCGTGCATGCGTGAGCGTTCTCTGGCGTTGGCCTTGACTCGCCGGGCGCGAAACCTCTCCTGCCTTGCTTTGGTCATCTTCTTCTTCTTGGGGCCTCTCCTCTTGGGAGCGCTTTCCCCGTTTGGTCCAATCTCCTCCTCCTCCTCCCCCTCCCCCTCCTCCTCCTCCTCTTCCTCCATATCCTCACTGCCCAGCTCTGTGCAGGAGTGGATTCGGCTCCCTAAGGTCAGGCCGTGGTGTCCCCTCATCCCTGGGCTTTGCTCCCCGTCCTGAGAGCTGCCGTCCTCCTCCTCCTCCAGCCAGCCGAGGGAGCTCACCAGCTCGCTCATGTCGCCGCTCTTTCCGTATGGTTTGGTCATCATTTTTTTATCTGAAGGAACGCAGCAGAAAAAAAAACTGTCAGTCAACGTATAAAATAAGACCTAGAGAGTTAAATATCTAGTAATGTACATCTATGATGCCTCTGCCTCTTGTGTAGGGGCAGGAACTAGAACTCTTTCCCCATGAAATACAGAATAAGTGCTTTAATTTCAGCACTACAGTGTGGACAGCTCACTCATCTTACTCTGGAGATAGTGGCTCTGACTGTCTGGAGGAAACTCTGTAACTATTCAAAACGTCTTGTGTTGGGATATTCTGATATTAAGGAATATATAGCTGTTTTTTTTTTTGTTTTTTTTTAATGAGGAGGCTGATTGGTCTCCTGCTGTTATGCTGTTGTCTCCACAGAGACGCTGTCAATCTGGGACACGACGGGATTTGCTCAGCAAATAAAGCTCAAAGATTAAATAGGCAACATACAACTCAGCACACATGTGGACAAGCCGCCCAAATACTGTTTATAACGTTCCAGGCGATTAGATTTCTTCTTTTATCTTTTCTTTTAAATTGGTAATCTTCAAATAAATGCATGTAACCTAAACTTTAACAGAGACTTAAGCAACAACTCTTCAGTTGACACGCAGATCTCCTACAGATAATTTTGCTATTGTTTTGAAAAACTGTCCCAGTTAATTATTGTGCACTAATGCGTAAAAGTGGGACGGATTACTGCAATTTATGAATGCATAAGTTTAGACACGCAACTGTGCCACGATGCAGCTGGGGCATACTAACAAGAGCACTGCAAATATAAAACTTTAATTATAGGTTATCAAAAATAGACCTTTTGTAAATGAGCTTTGGTGGATTTTGTATGTCCATTAAGAGGAAACACGAGTGCTCCATATAGCAACACTAATGTGGTTCACCAATTAAATCTGTTTGGGATGTTTTTCTTTTTAGGATAAGGCAGTTATAATGAACCAATGTTTAAACTCACCTGTTTGGATTCCCTTCTGGCTCTACGCAAAATAACAGACGAAGAATTGCAAATTTTAAAAAAAAAAAAAAAAAAAAAGAAAGAAAGAAAAAAGTTCGTTAACTGCGTGATAAGTCCAAAGTCCAGAGATGACACACAGTCCAAAACTCCGCTCCCTCAGATTGCCATCAGCACGCGTGCAACTTTCATCTCCAACTGGCACGGCCCGGCTCGGGTTTTTTGCCTTAAGCCGGGTAAGCCCCTCCCTCGGGCGCCCCACCCACCACATCCAAACGCGCGTGGCGGGCTCGTGGCCAGAAGTTTTTCGAGCCAACAAATGAGTGAGGGACAGAAGGTGCGCGCGCCCGGGTGCGCGTGTCGACGGCGCTTTTATTTTGCAAATCAAGCAGAGGGTGAAAGAATGACGGGGGAGAGCAGAGGATGGAAAACACTTCGATCCTAATCACAAACGATGTTGAGATGAGGAGATGTCCGAGGAGGACTGAGCCTCAAATAAAGAAACCATGGGAGCTCATTATCCACGGAATGCTTAGCTGCGCAATATTTCGGATTAACAAATAATTTATTTTAATTTCAATAACACACATGTGATCAGTATCTACATCCTCTTCATATCCCCTGCCATTATAAACTCATCAATCTTCTCCTGACCCTCAGCGTGTCTCTGAACACAATCTAACGGTCACAGTATGGGATCACGTTGCGTCCAGATCCGGCAGAAATTAACTCTTGCATAATATGTTCCACCTCAAAGCCACATTACACATCTTCGCACTTGGACATGTGGGAGTAGCCCCCCGAAAAAAGAAAAAAAAATCCCACTGTTGTGTTTTAATGCCATGTGTTAACCATCTTAATCGATTGTCTATCTCTTCATTAGTCGGTTGGATTAGGAATTTTCCACTTAATTAAACACAGTGTAGGCTCGGTGCTCGCTGCGTAAAGAGACGCTCTTCCATGTGTGCGTGTGTAAGTGATTCTGACAGCTTAGTGTGCGGAGAGCAGGTGTGTGCGTTGTCCGCCCGGTTATTCAGTTGTTTTTCGTCCACTTGTAGCGTCATATTCGGCCCCCCCAGGGCTATCTGATTGTTGAATCGATTGGTGTAATGATGAGCGGACAGGTACTTGATGGGAAATGGTATCGACCTACAGTATTTATAACACGAATATCAAATGCATGATGAATTAATTGTCATAGTTCATGATTCTTTTTTGTAGTTGGTTCATTTTTGTGTTGTTTTTGTTTGTTTTTTTAGTGTTTGAACGCTTATTTTTAAGGTGACAGGCGCGTTAACACCGACAGTGACCATAAGACCTTTCCCCGCAGCCCGCGGAGCCCCTGACATGACTATATGGTCTTTGATTATTATTAATTGTTTGTCAATCTTGAGCATTTTCCACAGTTTTGACAACAAATACCACGGCATAATAAACGGCCGCCAGTCCTCGTGCGTGGCGAGCCGCAGCACCGCGGGGGTCTATTGTCATCACCGGCCATTGACAACCGGGGTCTCGCGAGTCGCACGTGCCCCCGCATTGATCCCATTGAGCGCGCGATTGCGCACAGCTGTGCTCGAGACTGGCGGAGACTGAACTTTGCCAACTCCGCTGCGGGCTCCGAGCGCTCAGGCGAAATTTCCAAGGGTTGGAAATAAGATCTGGTCGCGCGGCTACTCGGCAGCATCGCGTTAAAAACAGGCACTTATCCAACGATTTATTGAACAGGCCCTAACACTAACAGATGGCTGGATATAGGAAGCGTTGGGGGTGGGGGCATCTGTTGCTTGGGTGCTCACGCGTCACCGCTTGGCCAAGATGATGTCTCGTGCTGAAACAGCATTTATCCGCCTCGCTAACGGCCCTAATCACTCCTGGTCAGTGTGCTGGCCACAAAGGCATGTGGACAGAGAGAAAGAGGAGCCAGGCCCTTTGTGTGTTTGAGTGTGTGTGTGTGTGTGTGTGTGTGTGTGTGTGTGTGTGTGTGTGTGTGTGTGTGTGCGTGTGTGTGGCCCCATGCGAGCCAGACATTGCATGTGTGTACAGCAACAACTCTAGACTAATGTGATGGGTCCAAGCCTCCCCAGGTACACGCACCCCTACCCCACAAACACACAACTCCTCTGTCCCAGGAGTGTGAGCTTGGCCTCCACCACACCTGCAGCCTGCATGGGGAATTGGAGCCTGGCAGTCTCCCACAATCCCTGTGATTCCCAAATGACTGGCTGACTGACTGCTGGAGAGGGAATTGTGTCCTGCTCCCATATATATATATATATATATATATATATATATATATATATATATATATATATATATATATATACATAACTGAATAAACAAGCTGTTCTCAGACGAAATAACGTCCCAGAACACTGTTTGAAACTAGAAAGGTGGCCACATATAAACACAATCAGTTTCTTTATTCAGTTTATTCAGTCATGAAAACGAAGAGAATTTATTTATTATGTTGAGGCATAAAAAAATAAATCACTCTTCTGATTAAAATGTCTTGCCCAAAACCACACAGTGCACCTTTAATATAATGATTCAATCCATTACGGACGTATGCGTCCTTCCACCACTACATTTAAAGGAAAAAAGGAAAGGAAAAGATTCAGATGACCAATTTTGTGTCTACTTTTTGTGAATAAAATGCATGTTGAGCTCAGGTGTGAGCTTTTTCAAGATTTTGTTTAAAGCTACCAAAAAAAAAGACCCAGAAAAAGTACCAGTCTTACATGAGCTATTTAAGTGTCGTTGTTGTTATTAATGGGGGTAACCCCCTTCTTCACAAAAAACACTGCCACAAGTGAGTTGTCTCTCGCTCGTGTCCCCTGGGACTCGGAGTGGAATGGGAGGGATTCGTGCGCTGTGCTGACAGATGGGTCCTTGTTCCTGTCTTTTTCTTCATCTCTATCTGCCTCTCCCCTCTTTTCGCTAAAACACAGACACACTCACACACACCGAGACTGCCCGAATACAATAGGCATTAAAGCTCTACACACATGCTCCCTGGACCGCTCCTGAAAGCTGAGCCCCTTGTAGTGATCATAAAAGATGGAGGGAGCGTGGTCGGATTTGCGAGAGGGGCTTGGCGTGGCGAGGAGGTGGGGGCGATTGTGGCACAGGGTGGTGAGACTGGAAATACAAGTTTGATTATGACCGCCTTTTGGAGATAACATTTTTATCTGTAGCACATATGAGGGGTTTAAAAAGTTTATCCTGTGCACGTACACTTTATCTGAGCCATCTCCATTTTATCGCCATGCTTTACAGCTTTATGTGTTCGGAACTCCCAGGGCTCAGTTCTCTCCATTTGCTGCTCACTGAGGCTGAATATGGTTACATAGCAGACTTTCCTGAGGGAGAGACTGACAGCCCTACTGACTCTGCTGCACACTGGGGAACATCAGTGGTCTAACACACACACACACGGGCACACAGACAGTCGTGAATCATGGACTTTTAACCCTATCCTCAGTCAAATCTCTTCATGATATCTGGCTCTTCCACATTTGGTTCATTTTTCACTGTGAAGAAGATATTTTAGATGTTGAAGCATGTAAAAGTCAAACCTCAAGCCAAAATAAATCAGTCCTCTATGCACGCTTCATCAGGAGGGTCAAACCAGGTACATATTAGGGCCCCTCCCAAAAAATTTTGGAACATGAGCAACTATACCATTTTTTCACTTTTTTTTTTTTTTAGATGATCACAAACCTGCTAAACATTCCTACAGGCAAGGCAGCCCGTCTGTCATTTTTATTTGAATCGTTACGATATCCGTCACGTTTTAATGCGCTGGGAATAGTTGTAATAGAAAACAACAATACCACAGTGAAAGAACTGCTGTAATAGGATGGATACATTTTTTTTCAGCATCACAATGCAAAATGACTCTTTTCACTGTCATAATTTGAGCCATTCAGTCCAATAATATTGTGAAAGTCTAGAAGAGTGGCACGATTCAGTTGTTTTAACGCCATTAAAGTCGGCTGGTCGCTAAACTGGAAGTTAGCCGGTTCTGTCAGTAATCCAGGTATTTTCATAGCCAGGAAGTCAAGCTTTTTGGCTTCAAAACACCACTGAGCAGCTTTCATAGGAGTGAACGGTGCTCCACCTCCAACACTGTGTCCAGTAATAAAACTTCCTTGGATAGATGCATCTCAAATTCCTTCCTTATTTAAGCACCACCACTGGATGTTGATAACACGCAATCATTTTGTGCGGCAAAATTGGGACGTTCACCTAGGTCTTACGAGAAAGTTGACCTGGGTGTAAATGCAGAGTTTACACTTTACCATTGCACACAAAAGCCTGATCTTAGCAGGTTTAATATAGATTTTTGACCAGTGGAAATATGTGGAGGTTTTATATTGACAGAGTTTTCAATGAAAACTATACAACTCCCGTATAAGTATTATATTGTGCACCGCTGCTGCTTCATTGTTGTATGTGTTGATGATCACTGGCCTTATAACATGGGTTAATGTCATTGTGACAACACTGAGGTTGTTAAGGTATCAATTTAGGTCTTAAATGTACTTGGGTTTTGTTTTTTTGTTTTTTTAAATCTTATTTATATATATATATTTTTTTAATCTACTTATACAAACTCTGGAAATAAAAAGGTTTGGGTTTTATATGTTTTTATTTGGTGTCAGATTATTAATAGCAAGAACTTTCCCCATGGGTCCCAAAAGAGTCTAGAATCACCACTGCCTCTATGTGTAAATCAAATTATATTAATCATGGAGATTACTGCTTGAATGGAAGTTAAAAACTGCCAATTTCCACTGTGCCACCTGCAGCCAGAACCTTACATCTTTGCGCATGAACACACAAGACACATGATAGCTGCAGACTCAAAGAAGAAAAAGGCATGTGTGTGATTTAAAGCCCCCAGGACAAGTGGACAATTACCTCCTTGTGTAGGAATATAATCCCATGTTTGACGTCTAACCAGTTTATGTATGTTTTGGAAAATGGTTCACCATATCCATACAACTATGATGTCAACAGCTTTGGCTTCTCCAGCTCACAAAGTGAGTTTTTTTGATAAGATCTAGCAGCATTTCATCCAGGCAATATGAGCAGATTGTTTGCAGCTTATTCGTCTTCCTTTAGGCTAATGGATTTGGAAGACATTCCAATCTTGCCGAAATGTAGCTACAGAATGGGAATCAGGCCTGAGGGCAATTCTCACTAAGTGGGGAGAGAGCCATTAAACAAAGGTGCCTGTGGTTTCATATTCAGGATACTTTACAACCTCCGTCCCAGGACATCAACAGTGTTTTTGGGTGTGCTGTTAGAGGGGGGCAGAAGAAGGGGGAGGAGGATCCATCTGCCACGCTGCCGGTCCTCAGGGAGACGGGCATATCCCAGGGGTGTTTTGGAGAGAGGGGGCTGAAAGGATTACACCCAACCACTAATCAACGACGGTAATCTGTGGGCCCCCGTACAAAATCCCCTCCGATCCAAACAACAATTTGGGACAGAAGATAAAACCTCAGTGTACAGGGACGTCGAAGTGATGTTGGACAACCTGACAAATCCAAGGACAAATACAGGTGATTTTTAATTGGGAGAATCGACTGTGGAGGTGTGATTGGCAAGGAGCCACGGTGTCTCTGTGATCAGGTGCAAGTGTCCCACAAGTGGCCTAGTCTGATTCCCAGTGTGACCATTATGCAAATATGGCAACTAGACAAGCCTGCAACATAAATTAGTCTAACGGATAAAAGCACTTCTCTAATCAAATCAGATTGCAGGAGGATTTTCTTGCATTTTGGTTGTATATCACCCGGAATAGGAAAAATATTTGTAAAATTCTAAGATTATTTAATGAGTGTTTAAGTAGACAACCCACTTTATACTTTTTTTGCGGACAGAAAACTGGAAATACTGCTTATCTGCCTTAAAGATGAACTTCAAAAAGCTTATTTCAAGGTGAGCCGGGCTGAGCAGTTTTCCCTGAGCCTTTCATAGACTTTGGCACAGCAGGAACCCACACAAGGTGCAGCTGCTGGGCCGTTGTCTCGGCAGGTCTCCCCATCCGGTGAAAGAATAGCGGGGAATCAAGTTGCCACTAGTTTCATGGTCCCTTGTCAGTATGGTTTTGATGTCTGGGGCCTGGGTGGGGTCTGGATCGGGTAGTGGTGGCTTTAAAGCTCCGCAGGACTATAGAAGAAGCTGCCTAATGATGGTGCCAGTCCTCCAGGGCATAGGGAACTGGAGCATCCCGGCCTGCATCTCCTCTACCTCCTGCAGTATGCCCATTGGCTAGGCAGCCTCTAAGCTCCCGATCCCCATAGCCTCATTGTTTAGTGGGCCCGGCACTGTCAATATTAAGCCTGGCTAATGTGATCTAGAGGCAGCTGGAGCAGCCCCGATTATTACCATGACACAGCCGACTGAGGGGTGTAATATCATTAAAAATAAATCAGGTGGTTTGGAGATTTGCTGTAGCAGGGGGAGAGACTTTGAATGGCATTAGGTGGGAGAACTGCCATAATTTCATTAGTCAGTTGGGGCACCTCGGAGGATCTGTTGAAACATTTCCTTTAGGTTGGAGTAATTGAGTTTGCTTTCACAACATTGCTCACAAAATGAAAGACGGGGGAAATTATTCCACGCTGGTAATTTTTCAAATGAAGTGTCCCATAATTTTCAAAAATGAATTTCAGACATGTCGGGAACCATGCAGACACCTGAATATTACGAGAGGATAATATTTCAGTTGTCCTAATTAGATCCCGTATAATCTATTTGAAGGCAGACATAAAGGATACTCCTGTTGTTATTATTAGCCTGTTGTAGTGGATTATTGTCGCAAAAACGATGGGGAAAACGTGAGGCGCTGCTAATCTTCTTAAACTGAGCTGTCTGCTCGGCAGACTCATCAGCAATCAGCTGCCAAGTGAATAGGCTGCAGGCTGACAGAATCTATTAACATTTCAGAATAAAATAGTAAGAAAGCTTTTCTACATCGGACCTTTGTTGTGTTTAATACTCGGATGACTTTGTCGGGAGGTCTTCCCCCCACCCACCCCTCCTCATTCTGCGTGTTCGATCCGCTATTAAAAAGCGCCAGAAGTGCCGTTGGTCTCCCAGCGAGGGTCTTATGTCGCCATTGTTTTGACGCTCGAGCCACATAAACGGTGATTTCAAGGCCCATTGAGCGCGCGATGGATTGTGGCCCAAAATCCGCTAACAAGTGCAGAGCATTGATTATTGGAGGAGAGGCTACGGTGACACCAAGAGCCGTAAATCCTTATCTTTTCCGATCATCACAGTGATTTTAAATTCAGCAATCATTCAGCTCAAATAATTTAAAGACGTATTATTATTATTATTATTATTATTATTATTATTATTATTATTATTATTACTACTACTAAAAGTTTCAAAAGTTTCAGTTCTGTTTTTAAGTCACAGGTTCCCTGACAAAAACCTTCTTTTTATATATATATATATTTTTTTTTCTAAACGAGTTGAAGCCCAAAACTTTATGGGGTCATGTCCTCCTGTGATGTAACAGTGACATCTGGTGGCGCCCTTTGGAACCATCGCCTGCATTTGGCTGTGTGGCTGAACTGCACACAGGGCATGATACACATACTGTATATCATGTTACATAAATTAAAGCATGTGAGTGTTATCAGCTACATGACTCATCATATGGGAGAGAAAAAAAGTCCAGAGTCAGGTCAGTGTCAGTGTTTTACTGTCGTGGTGGTTTTGGTTGCAGGTGTAATCTTTTAATCAATTTATAAATTGCTGGGTAATTTAATCTATAAGCAATGCGTATCATATCCTATGAGATCATCATATGTTTGTAAAGTCTTTGTCCACTTTTCTATTTTTCTTTGTTACAATGCATATTCCAGCTGAACCAATGTTGTTGTTTTTTGATATCTTTCATTTTATTGAAGAAGTAGTAGTTTCTCAACCCATGAAGGAACACTTAGACTTTCCTATATAATTTTGGAGATATTTGGAGATGCATGTTTTTTTTTATCAGAACGGATTAGGATTAGTATGAGAAATTATAATCCATAACTCAAGTTTTGAGGAAAAATATAATTGAATAAAAAGATATTTGCCTCTGAAATGTAGTGGAGTAGCTGTATAGAATAACTTAAAATAGAGAAAGTGAGAAACAAACTACAATACCATGATACATTATTGTGCTTAAGTACAGCACTTCAGTAAACATATCCACATTCCACCACTGGTATATAAAAAGTGATGTGTTATATTACCTACAAGTGAGAAATAAAAACATTTTTAAAAGTTTAGCTAAGTAATCATATCATGTGCAAAATCTACTGGAAGAATGATGTAAAAGTACTCATCATGCAGCAGAGAGTATTACTATAATAATAGTATGATTATATAAACTAATTCATAAATTGATTACAGTGTAAACGGCACAGTAGTGTTGGGGCTTTTTTTCTAAAGTTGGACTTTATAAATCTTATTTGATAAAATGATCATAGACTGTATTCTAATCTTAATCTTCAGAGTAATCAAAATAACTAAAGATGACAAATGAATGAGTAAAAAGTATAATTTAACTCTGAAATGTAGGGAAGTAGAACTATAGAACAGCATAAAATGAAAATATTTGGTTTAATCAAAGGGGCTCTGGGGAACTTCGGTTTTGTGTTGAAAGCCAGTCGATAGATTATGTCAGCAGACTCGTGGATAAGGACATGTGAAAACAAAATGGTAAGAAATAGAGTAAGCTATATAATTTGTATTTGTATTCTTTAGAAGTTTCGAATTGCGACATCTTGATCCATCCTTATGTGTTATAACAATCGGCCAGTGGCAACTTTTGCTGATTTTGTCCAGCACAACTTCTGGTAACGTACGTAATTGAGATTAAAATAAGATAAACACAAGAACATTGCTGCACACAATATCAATGTGTGCACATATATGGGCTCACCGCTCAAAGCAATGTATTCTGTATGAATCAATGACAGTCAGGTCTTCACACAATAAAACACACAGCACAGGGTCTAAACTGACTTTAATCCCAGTGAACTGTTTCACACATTGTGTCCTGTCTGTCCTCTGGTTCTGAGCGTTTAGTATCGGTGTCAGCGCCTCCGCAGGAATCAGGAGGAGAATATCTGGTGGGCAGAGACAAAGAGAACATGTCTTTATTTTAGAACAGCCTATTATTAGCTGCAGCATGGGACTGCAGGTTATGAATGAGGCACAGTATTTATGACACATCTTATAACACATCTTCACAAACATAAGATGATGTAATTTGGGCTAGAATATGTGTATTGTGCTCGACAAAGGAACCCTTCACATTTCTGCTTTGCTCGCCCACACACACACACACACACACACACACACACACACACACATGCATGTCTGACCCAAATAAAATCATGTGCTTGGAGTCATACAGAGGCGCCTGCTTCTTTCTATATCCACCCCCCTCTTTATTCCACACTCCACTTTTCATCTCTGCTCCTCCTACGCCTTGCTTCACAAATTCACTCACAAGCTTCTCCGTACCTACATCCACCTCTGCCTCGTCCACCTGCCGGTCCCTGAGCATCATCAGCTTCATCAACCTGCTTCTCCCCGCAGCCCCCACCTCCACAGGCTACGCACAGCTGAGACACTTTGCTTGGTATCTCCTCTCGGCAGCCGCAGCAGCAGCTGTTCTCAGACATCTGACACTAACTTCTGGCTGTCCAGGACATCACGAATGGCTCCTAAAAGAGAACCCTCCATTAAGAAGTCTCCTTCACCAGTGAGTCAGCCCAGACTGGGTCCTCCGTACCCCTGCCTCCCTACGACTCCTGCGGCTCCAAAATCAGCTCCGGAGCAGAAACCAAGGATGCTGCGCCCCTCGGATACACCGTTTGACCCCAGTACTTTGGAGGTTAGTGGAGTCACTACTTCTTACGACAAAGCTAATGTGTGGCATTCAGAAATTAGGGTGAAGTTTACAAACCTTATGTGATTAATCTGTCTTACTTCATGAATAGTTTTTGTCAATTTGTTGCATA
This sequence comes from Acanthopagrus latus, assembly GCF_904848185.1. NCBI lineage: Eukaryota > Metazoa > Chordata > Actinopteri > Spariformes > Sparidae > Acanthopagrus > Acanthopagrus latus. The sequence continues at coordinate 15,535,390 of NC_051045.1, forward strand.
AAACTAGTGTTTGGTGCTAATAAGATATCAACATCGATCTGGAATATAACAGAATGTAAAGGAAAGAAATGGGGCACTGAAAGCGAGGCTGTCAGTCAGTCAGCGGCCTCCTTAGGGACAAAGAGGCTGTTTCTTGTCACAGCATGTGCTATTTCTTCCATCAGGAAGGTCCCACAAATGAATGAACCCATCTCTTTCTGGCCTACACACATAGATTATGTGATCATTTCAAGAAGCAAAATGAACAAAATCTGAGTCAAATCTCATAGAGAGGACATAGCTTTTTCCACCTTATAAAAAATTTAGAGAGCTTTGACCTGACCCATTTCTCAAAACTTAAAACTGGCTCCACAGAGAATAGACCTCCACAGAGTCCGATGATTTGGATGACAGCTTGTGAGACAAAAGTTAGAGCAAAGCTAAGTCATTAATGAACCTTTTGATCAATGACAAGATTGCATCACTACTGACAGTTGATTAAGCCTCAGTACTCAATATAAGGTAACAAACCTGAGGCACACCGTTGATTCATCATGTCACAGATACAGTACAGCAATTTTTGACTTGGTTGTGTCCTCAAACGTTAAGGCTACAAGAGTTTGAGGTTTTATAGAAAATGTGTGATTATTTTATACTCTTTCCAACCGCAAATGCTGTACTCCATTATTGACAATATTCTGCATCAAGTATTTATGGAGAGTAGCATGTTATGGCAGAGGAGCTGGTGCTGCAGAGTCTGTTTGGAATCATAGTTCCATTTTTCAGCTTCCTCTGACTTTGTCAGAGCTCAATAGGGAATTTGGTCTGCATCTTCTGTAATATATTCAAAGGAACAAATAATGCTACTGGATTTCAAATCACACCATTTCTTCAACACTCTGTGAGAAAATGATTGTGCATTTTGCTCAGAGTATAGGTCGGAGGTCAGAGTATTGGATCATATGGATAGAAGATGTTCATGGAAGTTATAGAAGTCAGCCAGCTCATTTAAAACTCTGATCAGGCATTCATGTGAGATATCCTGAATACTGACTGAAATAAAAAAGAAATTTCATTGATTCATTCAGTAAATATAATACATCAGTTAATATAGTGATTTAGTAAAAAAAGATAAGTAATGATAATGTGTTTTATTTATATAACACCTTTAAAAATAAGCATTCAAGCCAGAAAAGGATGCCTTGTCTAAGGGGAAGACGAAAACACACAATGCAAAACACAAAATGTTAAAATGACTGATTAAAAGTAAAAGGCATAATGGTGATAAAACAGGCAAAATCAGAAATAAAGAGATTAATAAAAGAATAAAATCAATAAATGATGATATGAAGATGAAATCAGAAGGTACCTTGATCAATGGAAACATGCTAACATTACATAAGTCCACACCATTAAAGTGTTCTCGTGTCAAAGGCAGGCATAGGCCAATTACACAAAACACTTTGATGTAAAGAAACGTTAAAAAAACTCAGTATTTCAGACTACACTGATGCCCACATTAGGATTTGTCCTAACGTGCTTTGGCTTTGTTGGTGCTTTAGCTTTGCTGCCATCCTCATGTGTCACACTGTGTGTCCTGCATGATTTTATAGAATGAGCCTGTCCCATTTAGCTTGCGCGGATATGTGGGCCATGTTAAGAGATCCGCTTCTGCTCACAGTGGGACCACAGACAAGACAGGGGGGTCAGAGCTCCCGCTGAGCGCAGACTGCACTCTAGCCAGGCTGTTAAGAGACATGGCATGAGTCCATGGTCTCACAGGCCTGTATTAATCCATCGTTCCTGCACGGCCAGACACACACATCCTTAATGCAAAGCCTAGCAAAGTCATTCACTACAGTCATGTGTTTATTTATGCAAGTGGAGTCAAGACTACCAAAGGCAAACACACAGCACAAAGACACAAACATCCTTTTAAACATCTTAAAATGTGTGTATTAATCACAACACTACATACAGTAGGACCCACTGACTCGATGATTACATTGTAAGGTTAAGTGCAGGCTGCTTAAATGCACCTTATATTAAAGATCCCCCTCCGAACATGTATTGTGACATAAAATCCTGTGCTTGGAATAATAGTTTATGTCAGAAAAAATCTTAATTTTCCTTGTTGAGCAGGTCAAATATATCAAGATGCAAATATGACCAATATGACACAATATGTGTAAAGCTTCAGCTACAAATCTCTAGAGCAGGGGTGCTCAAACTGTTACGATCGCAGGGCTATAAACTGAAAAAGAGGGCCACAGTCCAAGAGCAATCACCTATCATACAGTATTGAGTTGTAAAGATGTCTAATGTTATTTGGGTCCCAACTTCACTTAATTGACTTCAACTACATTAGGAATATTAGGATATGGGCTGCATATTGATACGCAACAAAAGTCAAATAAAAGTGTCACATTATTTTCAGGGACCACAAATATTAAAATTACAATACAAAAATGTAGACATGTCACAGAATAAACCATGAAAATGAAACACGAAAAGATCACAATATCCCTAATAACTTATTTTGGGTGGTGTACTTCCTGTGCAGCATTATCTTGGTCTTCCCTGCTCAGGTTGTGAAAAAAATATTAATAATTAGAGCTATTTTACCTTACATAAATAAAACAGCATTAACATATTTTTTTTTTGGCTGTAATTTTTTACTTATTCTTTTTTTCTTCTCTTTTTTTCAAGCTAGAAACATCTGGCATGCATATTGAACCTCACTGGGCCAACTTTGGTCCACAGGCCTCACTTTGGACAGCCCTGCTCTAGAGAAACTAGACTCTGGTCAATTATGCATGTGTGTTGTAGGCTTCAAATTTCTCACTGACACTTGTTGTGATATAAAACCATGCTTGTAGGCACATGCCTCAAAATCAGATTTAAGGTGAGCAGAACAGCTTGGGGGGATGGGGGGGGTCGGGGGCTTTGTGTATTCAAATCCATTAAAAATTGATATATGGGCAGACTGGTCAGAATAAGTGAATTAAATTCGGCTCTTGAATTCAGATTAAAGTAACTTATTCCGTTTAAGGACAGTTAAAGGACTTCTAAGGTATATAAGTCATGTAGCGTAAATCACAAACCGTGCCTGGGTGCTCATTCCTATATATGGAGCGTGGCCGTTGTACGTCGTACGTGCTAGACGTCATGACGCACGCCCGCTCTGGTTTTCTCACCCTGCCCTTCTCTGGGAGCCGTCACACATTCTTTGGCTTGCCGACGCCTCGGACACACCTCAGCCAACACAGCTATGGTGGGTTTTCTTTTTGTTCCACTCCACTGAACTAGCCCTGTTCACGTTTTTGTTTATGCGAATTATTGTTTCAAGATTCTCATTTAGCTTCCCGGGGGCGTTAATTAGAGTTTAATATCTGAATTGGCTCTGTGGTCGCTAGCGGAAGTGCAACTTTTGAGAAGCTAACGTTAGCTTACACGAAAAATAAAGTTAACGCCAATATAACCTTACTAATGATTCCAAAGTACCCGTGAGTACACCAGTAATTGCTGTAAGTGTTGTAGTTGGGTAATGTCTCGCTTGAGTTGATCTAACAAACTGAAAGAATGTGTTTTAAAGCGCTTGATGTTAGCCCAAGTTAGCTGTACACTGCGCTGCAAAGGGAACCATTTTCATGTCGCTTAATTTCTCTTTGAACAGTCTGAATTCACGGAAGATCAAATCCTTGGTGAGTTTTGATTTTGTGTTGTGACATTTTCCAGATCTCGCTTGATGTGCATGCTTTCCTTTTTGCTTGGTTGAGAAGACACTTTGCCCTGTATCTCCACTATCACCCTGCTCTGTGCTCGCCTCCTGTCATAGCAGTCGTGGTTGTAGGCTAGGTTTTCTTCCTTATTTCCGTACTGTTTCACCACTTTCCACTTGCAACTGCTTGTCCTTTCCAGATTGAATTTAACGTGGATCAAATTCATGGTAAGTCAGTGAAGTGGGGATCGTCTTAGCACAAAAAAAAAAAAAAAAAAAAACAACTGATGGCTATCTCCCGAGTGTTTAGGGTGTGATCTGCATGTTGGTTTTGGAGTAACCTAAACTGTAATAAATGTGAATGAGAGTCGCTTTGCACTGTTGTTTGGTACGTCCAAATCAGTCACATGTTGCATATACAACGTTATAGTACTTACCAGCTTTGACCGTGTGTTTCAGTGTTCTTGTAACGTTATGTGGTCAATCATGCATTAGCAGTATTTACCCGTCCTCATAAGACAGTGGCCATTCCTGGATGTGTCCGTTTCGCCATAAACTTTGCCTGTTATCTTCCAAGCTGTCCATCTCCACGAGTGTGCCCTTTTTTGGTGCTGGATACAGTGGTGGATAGTTTGTGTGCTAGGGCTGGTTTGTCTAATCGTCGTTGACATAATAGGCTGTAGCTTCTCTCACTCTCCTCCTACTTTCCTCCACTCCTCTAATACCAAATATGGTGTTGGGAAAAAGTGCTCACAGGCTACAAGGGAAGAGGCGCATTCCTCAGAACAGGAAAAACTCCACAACAGTGCCTGAGCTTTTTTTGGGAATAGCCTTGTCCCACAACATTGGGAACATGCTGCTGCCCGGATATTGTGTAACCCAACTCCACTTCTCCCTGATAACAAGGTCTCAGCTAAGCTTTGTTTGGCTGTTGATCCTAACAACTACAATGGTTGATGTTAGATCAAAGCTACATTAATCAACCTTTTGATCAATGACAAGCTTGCATCATTGCTGACAGTTGATTAAACCTCAATACTCAATATATGGTAATGTGAGTACCTTAGAAAGCCCAGGTAGCTGACAGTTGTATTGACTTTTCAGCCGTGCTGTAAAATATTGATGTCAAAGTGGTGTTGGCAATCCGTAGGGATGTCAGATTAAGCATTTTAAAGTTTTTCATTAAAAAAAAAGTTTTAAGTTATTGTGTTAGAGATGACATTAACCTGTTACAGACAAGTCACACAACAGTATAAGTTGAGTCAAATTTGATTTTTTTATTTCATTTGTTTGATGCTTTGGCAGGCAATGGACTGAATATCATATCTGAATATAACAATTATTACCCGTTTTTGAGTTTTCTCAGTTTACAGCCTCCTGACAGTTGCAATAGCAAATTAAAAAATAGTTGATTCGTTACATTTTTGGTGTTTATCAAGTGCAATTACTGAACATGTTGTTAGTTGTGGCATTTCACTCAAGATTTGGTTTTCCAAGCATCAAGATCGAGGGCAACTTTGGAATAGTTTGAGGGTCAAAAATACTCCCATTACTGTAATGTAATTGTTTAATACAAGTTAACTGTAAATAAACTTATCATGTTGACTTTTAGGTCACTTCAGTGAGTGTTGGCTATTTAAAGATTTTTATCTGTTGTTGATGTTGAGTAGAAAATCTGATTACTTCTGTTTAGACATACAGTCTTCAGGATGGCCCCATTTTCTTTAAGATAATCCATCTCTTTAAAAAGCTATATTATCCTTATCTTCAGAGTTTTAAAAACATTCTTTAAAACTTACTTTTTTCACATGCTGTAGCATGCATAGTTACTACTACACTTGACACACCTTTCCCTGTAGTTCCAATATATTTGATACTAGTGTTGTCATAACTACCAAAATATCATTACATATCAATTCTGAACATTTGAAAAAGTTTTAATACTCAATTCCACAGTATCAGTACCTGTACCAGCTGAGCTTTCTCGCGCTCTCTTCTCTCCCACAGCAAGTTGACACATGCACTGCTACAGTGGCCGTGTAGACCTGCCTCCTTCCGCTCTGACTATGCTCAGAAGCAAATGAATTTAGATACTGTTGTCCATGTCATGCTTAACACAACACAGTACACACACCTTGTTAGATTTATCTTTAAATAAAAGTCTAAATTTTATGCCCTCATAGTGTGTCTGTTTTTCCTGTGGGATTAAACCTGGTAAGAATATCACTAGTTTTTATGTTTTGTATCAAAATTAGAAGTTCCACTGTCATGACAACACTATTTGATACTTTTGGACACTTAATCCATAAGTGTTTGCATGTTCAAACTACAACAGGGATGACAGAGCATGTAGTGTTGCACTGATGAAGTTTCTTAACCATGTTTTTTGTTGATTTGTTGTAGAAAAGTCCAAGACTAACCAGATGACTCGCACACAAAGTATTTTCTGAATTGGGGAACTTAGCAGGATGTTTGCAGTGTTGACCACAGATTACAGAGAGCAAACTGTTTTTAGTGATTGCGTCCACTACCATGCAAATATATTAAGGTTAGGCCGATGTAAAAAACTCAAAACCATTTTGGTATCAAGTCAATTCATGTTTGAACTGCTAGTACTAGATTTACCCATTGGTGTTGCACATGACTCAGTGGCTTCCTTTCATTAGGTCTTACTGTGAAAAATTACTTTTTATTTTTTCCACAACATCTTGCAGCTAAAAATGTCAGTTCAGTCTGTTGACGTAGAGGCAAACAGGTTGACAGGTCGTTCTCATGACCAGATCAGCAAAACCGGAAGCCAACCGACCCCTAAATTGTAAATAGTAATGACACATTGATTTAAAACATTTGCATTTCAGCTTCACTTAGAGTGGCTTTCAAGATCTACCTGGGTTCGTCATTCTGGTGCTTTGTGCGCTGCCTGCTCAGATAACCGCTTAATTACTTGTCCTGATCTGTGCCTTCTGTAGTATGTTCTCATTTTCTTTCCCATCTGTCTTGCTCTGTTTCATCTTTTGTCATTTCACTTCTTATCTCCATATCATTCCTCCATACATGTCTGCTTGTCTCTTCACCTCTGCTATAATACATACCGGTTCTGTAATTCGTCATGTGTTTGTGTATCCTGCAGAGTTTAAGGAGGCATTCCTGCTGTTCGACAGGACAGGAGATGGGAAGATCAGCTTCAGCCAGTGTGGGGATGTCATGCGTGCCCTGGGACAGAACCCTGTCAACGCTGAGGTGCTCAAAGTCCTTGGTAACCCCAAGGCTGAGGGTGAGAGCAGAACTGGGAGATATGTCTTTTATGTACATAAAACATGTAATTGTACTGAAAAACACCTAATCGCTCCTAATCTTTCAGTGGTAATGTATTGCCCACAGACTTGCCTCCTATAATTTGTTTTTATTGTTTTGCAGAGATGAACCACAAGATGCTAGACTTTGAGCAGTTCCTGCCCATGTTCCAGGCCATCGCTAAAAATAAAGATCAGGGCTCCATGGAGGATTTTGTGGAGGGATTGCGTGTCTTCGACAAGGAGGGCAACGGCACAGTAATGGGAGCAGAGCTTCGTCACGTCCTCACCACATTAGGCAAGTTCCATTTTTATCACCCGTGAATGAACATATCTGGATAGGTGGACTAATTTTGGGTTGATTTCTTTTATACACACCAATGATATTTTTCACTGCCAGCAGAGTACTGTAATCACCACAATGGACAATATCAGTGCTAAACTAGTTTACTGAAAACTTGATGCGCATGTTTGTAAATTCATTCGGCACCGTGAGGTATCTATTTTATGATTATTATCATCAGAATTTCCTGTATTATTCATTTTTCTGTATGTGTGAAATCCTTTTTTTCCCTTTTCCTTCAAAACATATTGATAAATTCATCCATGTAATGTGAAAATGTTCCATTCACAGGTGAGAAAATGACAGAGGAGGAAGTGGAGACGCTCTTGGCGGGCCATGAAGATGCAAATGGCTGCATCAATTATGAAGGTAAGAGCAAAGAAGAAAAAAGAACAAAATGGGATACTTGCTTTTATCAGGCTGATGGTGTGTGACAATGGTGTTGCCATAAACCTGCAAAGTACTCAATTTAACCATCATACCCAGGAAACCATGGTCATGAATTACAGGGTGTGTTCTGTTTTTATTTATGTGTGAAGAGTTCAGTTCTTTAGGGATGTGACAAATCTGAAGCTGAGATTGAAGCAGGAAAACAAATGTCCAAGTTCTCAAGTTGTGGGCATGCAAATACTGTGAAAAAAGACACTTCTCCCGTCAAACTAACCTGCTCCTCGTCTCAAAACCTGAGATTTGTCTGTCAGTCTGTCTGTTTTTGTCGCCTGACTGCATGCTACATGGTGCGTTTAGGGGCTACTCGTAAAAGTACGAACAATCCCATTCACGTCCCATCTTTCAAAGATTTTGCTGCATAAGTTAATATGTAGACAGATTTTAGGTCTCCTATTTATTTTGTTTTCTAATTTAATTTGTCAAATTAATTCATGAAAATGAAAATGAACCCTAAGGGTTTCAGTAAACCCTTAGATTTGCAGAATCATTGCACCCCTAAAGTCAGAGTTACCTAAAGGCAGTTATTGAAAGCCCCCCTTAACTGCTAAACTTCATTTAGTCTTGCAATGAGATGGGTGTCTATTTACGTTACTGTCTGTCTATTACGTGTTCTTTACACTTGTGGACTGCTTTAAAAAGGGCCATGTATAAATGTCAACTGCTGACTGTGTGTTAACTGTTCTTCCTCCGCAGCATTTGTCCGCCACATCATGTCGGGCTGAGGGCCGGTACGGGCGTTGGGTATACAATGAGATGGCACCTCCAGGCTTTCCTGATTTTAGTTGTGAAATAATCCACTCCCATTAGGCCACCGTAACACTAATCAACTGTAGTGGTGTCCTTCTAATTGGCAAACAGGATCAATGTGCTGTTGCAAAGTAGATTTGACCCGTAGGTGCCTGTGGGAAAGCCTAGCGGTTCCTCTCATCTTTAGTCCTGAGGCTTTGACCCATGTTTAGCCTCCCTGCTGTTCTGTCTCTCTCCTGCAGCCCTCTGTCTTGGCCCCTGGCTGCAGCATGCCCCTCTGCATGTGTCTGAGACTACCCTCAGTTTCTGAGGGGATATGGTGGACACACGGGGAAGTGACTGGTCTTATTCAGAGAAAGTCTGGTGGCCACTGAATTATCTGATGGGTGTGGAGGTCACAAGCCGGCTCTTCTAGTCTCATTTGCATGTCATTGGTGCTATTGAAATAAGCTTTTTTCTTCTGTTGGTGTTAGAGGTGTTGCTCTTTTGATAGAGAGATAAAACAGTTTCTTACATTGTAGACATGTTTCACATTCAAGCACAACCACCAGCTTTGGGAGAGTGGACCAGTCTCTTTTTCTACTAACCAGAGAATTGCAATGAGTTGCTCTTGTGCTGATTTTTTTTCTCCTCTGTACTGGTGGGAGCTGAATTTTCAGCTAGCCACTCTCTGACTGGACTCTAGCTCCCCTTGATCTTCTCCCCTTTTCTCTGCTTCTCAACTAGAGGAAAGCAAACAGCGAGGATGGCTTCTCTAACCAGCTCTTCTTGGATTGTAGAAATGGTCAAATGCTTTGGCGTAATAAGAGATAGAGATGATTGCCTCACCTCTTTCTCTCATACCCTCCTAAATCCTTCTTTTGCCTGTGGATGAGCAGAATATAGGGGATCTGCCTCCAAATGCAGCGCCTCCCACCCAGCCTTATCAAAGCTGGATGAGGAAGGGGGAGCCTTGATGCCACACGCTGCAGTTGGAGGGGGTCTCTGCCAAGATCTCAACCATGACTCCAACATCTGTCTCTTTCTCGCCTTTTTTACAGAACTCGTCAGGATGGTGATGAACGGGTGAAGACGAAGTGCATCCCGCTGTTTTTTTATCCTGTCACACATACCCTCTTTTTGCAGTTAGCTTCTACAGTCCCCCTTTAGCCTTTTCCATGGATTAGTTCCACCTTTAATTTAATAAGTGCCTTTACATTCCTAAAAGAAACACAAATGGCTCTGGCTATTGCTGTCGGGTCCATTCACACATATGACCAACTTGTATGCATTCAGGAGTCTTACATTGTGCTTGCATAGTTTGCAATAACATTCCAAGATGCAGCACTTAAGATGACACAAATTGATAATGAAATACTGTAACTATTGATAGCAGTGTATTAAAGTTGGATGGGACATTAATATATATACGTAAAATCTGTCTGCGACTTACTGTATCATTGGCTAAGACGTGCTTTGGCTGAAGAACTTGTTCCTCCTCAGATTCTGCAGATAAGCAGTATAGTCAAAGCCATACCGTCATAAGGTAGAAAGAGACATTTCAAATGGGTTCCCATTGTTTTAATTCACCCCAATTTTGTTGCTAAATAAATGTGTTTCCTGAAAAAATGTCTTGGTCTTAATGGGTTCTACATGAAGCATCTGTTTTTTTCCACACAAGGACACAAGAGGGCAGTGTTGCTGCTTGAATCCTGTGTGTTAGAAAGCCAGCTAAAACTGTCAAAATATGTAGTGCATAATGCAAGAGGAATATCTTGAGCTGTTCTTCATGCTGTCATGAGCCAAAGAAGAATTTAATCATGAGTCTATGTTTTGGCACTAGTCAGAATGATCCATTATTGGCTATTAAAGACATTGTCTTGTTTGGTTTCTCCTGATGGATTGCAAACTCAAATTTTTGCCTAAAAATATTTTATACTTGGCTGCATGTGGTCAATTTTTCAAGAGATTATTTGGTGACAAAGCACCATGATATGAGCAGTAGAAGGCTGTTTGGTGGCTTCCTGACCTTTTCTTCATTTTCTTCACAAGCAGCCACAACTATTTCCCCTCATTAGGCACCACAGCTAGTGGAGTGTGGAGCCTATGTGTGTGTGGGGTAAGGTTCAGGAGGGTGTCATAGTCCACTGCTGAATAGGTTGTCCACTAATTACTTGGTGTGTGTGTGTATGTGTGTGGTCGATGGAAGTCAAGGCTATTGATTATTTTAATCCTCCTATTTGTGAGTCTGTGATCCTCGTGGCTCTGCATTCGACAGGGGAATCACTAATGGGCCTCAGCGCAGCCTGTCTCAGACCTCTCCCCGTCCAATTAACTTTCAACTGGAATCTGCCAGGAGAGAGAGCCGGGGGCTGGGCCCAGGCATGGCGCGGCTACATCCCTCTTTCTCCGCTCAGGAACAACAGATTCTCCAAATCCTTTAAGTCTAGAAAGCCATCCGCTCTCTGCTCTAATTAGATACTATCCCTTTTTGCCAATAATCTAAGATTCATTCTTTTTAACATGGAGATGATGTCTCTCTTTGGTTTAGGAAATGCTAAAGTACCTTTATGGGAAAGAATGGAAAAAAACAATAGACATCTCTGTTCTTAGGGTAATAGTGAGCTAGTTAAGTGGAAAACTTGAATTTTCTGATTTTTCTCCACCTATCCCATTTAACTATACTTGATATTAGCACACAGATAAATAAACACCCTAATATGTTTGATTTACAGAAAATTATTGACAGAAAGAAACAAATTTGATTGTTATTACTCAGAAGTTTCATTTCATGCAAAAACAAAAATGCAAACATTCCAAAGGTTACAACTTATGTGATCATCTGCTCCTTTCATTCATCTTGTATGATATTAAAGGTGCACTATGTAGGTTTTTGGAAAAAACTGTAAATAAATAAACTCTGCTGCTACTCTACTGCTTTACTTAGTTTGTATTTGGCGGACCCTGCCACCCTTTTCCTTCATTTTCCTCTGAGGAAAGGTTGTTCATGCAGGTATGTAAATGATATTGAACATTTCTGAGTTTTTATTATCAATATTTTAGATACTACCTTTCCAAATTTTTTTTCCAAACTGCATAGTGACCCTTTGGGTTTACAGGCTGTTACTTATACAAAACAAAGTATTTGAAGTCCTCTCAGTCCCTGAAAAATCGATAGGCCAGGTTTAACTGTTTTCAGACATTTTACAGAGCAAACAATTTGTTGATTAGTCATGAAAATAATCTAAGAAACATTGGTAATGAAAATATTCATCAGTGGGTGTCTTAATCAAATAAAGGAGGTGGTTATGTTTGGTATTCTATTTCACATAACACTGTAAATATGCAGAATGTATTCAGAGATATAGGCTGGAGCACAGCATGGCTTCACTAAAATCACTAAGATTATCAATAAATTAAGAGACATATACAAGTATTATTTAAGGCAAAAATCTAACCAATTCCCTGTATGTAGTTCTTGTTGTATGTGGACATTCCAACAAATTATCTTGGTTCAAAACCCTGATAAACAATGTCGAGCCTTATCGAACACTGCACCAATTTGGTTTGCTGGTACAAATGATCACTATATTGTTGCATTTAAAATGGCTGGATTTTGCAGATCCTGGGTGTATTATAAGTTCAGATCAATACAGCCGTATTAATGTTTGTGTCTTCGACAGTGTCTTCAGACTTATTGGAAATCCATGTTGTAGCAGGCAGTGGCTGTGGTCCGCCACTGTCGCTTCGATCTTAGATTTTAAGTCCACGCTTCCATGTCATACATCCAATTCTGCGAGTGTTCACTCCAAATTAAAACTGAAGAATAGTCTGTGTTTGTGTGTACTTACATGAATTAATCCAGACCTTCACCATCCCAACACAAGAACACAGACAAGGTAGGTATAGATATTTTAATAGCAACTGTCTAATCAACCTATTCAGCATACCAGATAGCCCGTCCAGGGGTCACTGTCTTTATACATATGATGACAGGATCTCTCAAAAATAAAGTATTAAGTAGGTATGGCAGTGTAATTACAGTAACGTGCCTGCAAGGTATTATACAACACCTGGTAAATAAAACACTGCAGCCGCTTCATTGTCTTACAGTTTACCCACTCACACATACTGACATACCCACACACACACTTACACACGCAAAACATGTTGTCAGTGATGCACTTGGCAATTAAAACTTAATCACACACAAGAGTCATTCAACTGTGTTTTGTTGTATCGTGCTGTGTGATGTCCTGCGTCATGAACGAGACAGGAACGACAGGTCAAACATCTGTGTTTATTCAGATGGCCTTTTTTTTTTTTTTTTTTTAATCAGCCCCAATCCAGGGTGAATCACAAGAGGGCCTTTATTCATTTCATCTGGTGGAATTCACTTGAGGGCAAATAAAAGATAATAATATCGTTTTACAATGATGATCTGCAAAATAGACAGCAGGCTGTTTGATCAGCAGTCACTGGAATGGAGAGCAGAGATGTACAAGATTGGAATACGGCAGGTGTGCATTCACCTCAGCGTAGTCATCTTTGATTAACGGCACCCTTAACACCATTGTTGCAGTAAAAAAAATCAAACAATTAGACTGATGGTGTTTGCTATATTCTCACGATGTCAGTTAATATGGAACACATCAAAGTATTTTTTTTTGTAGATATTTCAGAGCACAACGTGCAATTGTTATGTGCACCTATACTGTACATCTTCTGGAATTCATATTTGCACATAAAGGGCGCCAGTAAATGCAGTTTGCTCATGATGCTTGGCTCCAAATCACACAACTCCACCTAATTCCACTTTATCTCTGATTTTCACTCAATACCCACTTCACTTTTGCTGTTGTAATCTGTGAGTGTCTGCGTGTGTGTGTATGTTTATATTCGTGCACATGCAGGCATTGTGTGCACGCATGTCTGTGTGTGCGCATTTATTTGCATACGTACATGTGACTGTGAGTATTTCCTATGTGTGTGTCAGTGTCCGTTCGACAGGGGGTTAGGGTTTCACATTCAGTCTGGGTAGATGAGGAAGCCAGAGAAGGTGCTGTACTTGTTTGTGTTCCCTCCGTGGACCTTCCCTCCGTCCAGCTGCACACACACCTCATCGCCCACGTCCAAATGCAGGATCACACTGTTGGAGGCGTAGTCGTAATTCTGATCAGCATCCTGAGCGATGGCGCTGGCTCTTACCTGTCACCCACAGGGGACACACGCATTGACAATTAGAGCATGGACAAAACCGAGCAAACACTCACAAATGTCAGTGCCACTTGCTCCACAGCTCACTCTGCAGCCCTTTACAACAAAAACTGCCATATCTCGGTATATCCTTTAACACGCTGGATGTTTTTTCCAGGATGTCTCCAGATGAATTATTAACCGCCTTAAAATGAGAGACTCATGTGCACGACATCACCTCCACATCCATGCCAGATAAACAGATGGATGGGGCTGTGACCTGTGACCCCAGGGGTGGACTGAGAAAGTGGCCACTCTGCCTTTTATTGATCAGCTGTGGCCGGTGGCTCAGGCCAAAGATGTTGAGGATGGAGATCTGATCGGGTTGTGGATATAAGCGGGCTCACTGGGGACAACAGGTTGTCTATGGGGAAACTGGTTCAGCTGAGAAACAGCATCACTATCTCCACCAGCTATTGACCTGTTGCTTATGATCCTGGCCCAGCTCAATATGCATGATATTGAGTGGCTATGCCAAAGCCAGACAGTTTCAAATTTGCATGCCGCATGTGAGTTTGGTCGTATTGACCTAGCGGCAGTGGATCTTTACTTGTTTGTTAACACATTTAATTGGGTTTACTCATTGTAGACATTTGAATATATACACTGGGCTGAGTTGCAGAGGAAACTGAATTTGTCTGCACATTGTACTTTTAATCTGAGAGGCGACATACAGAGTCTTCAATATATCACTGCCTAATTCAAAAATGTTTAAAGCAACATTATGTAACTGACTTGGCTTAAAATAAGCTTCAAAATCATTTGACGGTACAGTGTCTTAGTATAGAACTGGGTTGGGCTTAGAAAGTATGTCAGTCTTGCAAGAGACTCGTGAGGCCATAAATGTATATTGTGATTGAACAACTATTTTCAACTATGTCTTAGATAGTATACAGGATATAGGAAAACGATGCACCGCACTTCAAAATTCTAGTCTAAATGTCGCTAAAATGTCTCAACATTTTTTATAAAATGCAAAAAAAAAAAAAATTGCAAAAGAATATATTCATACACTAGATTGCATTCCTAAAACTCTCCTGAGCAGGATGTATCAATGATTCTGGTGTAGCCGCTCCAATCATCAGGCATATGTCAGCCATCAGTGGCCTTGTGTCTGGCTCAGTGTCCATCTACGCTGGGAGCACTCAATCTGTGTCAGCAGCCAGACGAGCCACGCACATCTCCATGACAGCCACAGAATATGATCTGCAACTCAACTACCATCATGTCATTCCCATCACTTGGGGCCCCTCTTCTCCCCAATGAGCATGCATCAATTTGAAAACAGTCAATCGTCGAGCAACAGAGCCTGAATTACTCTAACTAAAGAAATATGCTCTTTTCCCCCTGCACCGATCCATTCTGCCCTCGCCTGAGCACATTTTCTACCATCTATCAACCCTGGAGTTGTGTTCAATTTCCAGGACACTATCTGTAGGTCTCCTTAAATGAAATGCAGGTCATGGATGATGCATCCAAAGTGCAGTATGTTTGTGATCGGTGAAATGCATGTCCCCGTCCAGTCCAAACCAAACTGATTAAGGCAGCAGAGAGGTAAATCTCCCGAGGCCGAGCAGCTCAACAAGCAGACAGTGAAACCGAGCACAGCTATTGCTGCTCTACTACAACAGTCGTGTTTCATTAGATTTCAGATACTGTAGTCCTCAGGGGTGTTTTTAAAACGGCTGTATTTCTCAAGGCAAAGATGTTGAGCCTTTTCTCGTTTCAGCATAACGGTATGTGTGCACTGTAGGCCACATTATGTAGGAGAGGTTACGCAAAAATAGAATAAAAAGAAGTCGCTCAGCAGGGAAGAAATGGTGAGGAAGTAAAAGTAAAGTGCAGTAATACCTGTCCAAATTGTTGAGAAGTGAAAAGTCTGGACAGGAAACCAGAAAGCTTTATATTTAGAGTTGCACAGTATTGTATCTTTTTCCGCTGTTATGTGACATGCCGATATTTTCCAACTCCTGAGTGCTAGAATTTCGAACGTGCCCATAAATTTGGGCACCCCTATGGTACATGAATAAACTACATGAATAAATGTATATAATTCACCTGTATCTGGTATTGTGCAGTATATATTGTATCTAGCTTTTTAATGTCACCTTTATGATTTCTGTTTTTTATCGATTTTCTTGTTGTACACGTTGTCTGTCCGAGTGGTTGTAAGATGTGAATTTCCCCCCAGGCACCAATAAAGAACTAGAATGGCTCTCAGTAGAGTGCATACCTCCGCCAAAGCCCAACAGTCCCCTTTAATTCAATCAAGCTAATCCAATAACAAACTCTATAGCCCCGTATCACTCTTAATTTTAAACCACGTATGACAGCTTTCAGGTGTACACAAATTATACTCAATATCAGCCACATAAATACTAAGATCTGTGCATTATTACCTGAGAAATTCATGAAAATGTCAAAAGAAAAATGTTTAAGAAAATGTTAATGTTTTAAAATGTCCGAATCACCCATTTTTAAAAAATGTCCCAAGTGATGTAATCCAAGTATCACAATATTAAACATCTTGACCTGCTCAGTTTGTAAAGTGTCATGAGATGGTGTTTGCTGTGAATTGATGCTATACAAATAAAGAGTGATTGATTGATAAAGTAATAAACTAACCAAATATATGCAAATAAAGACTAGAAAAGAAATCAGTAAAATAGCTTTAATCTTATTTTATTAGCTGTGAATTCGGTGTCAGTCAAAACCAGATTTGAATATTATTATAAAACTAAATCTTGATGGTAATCCCTCATTGTAATGAATATATCTGTAATCTAATTACATCTTTTTTTCTGTCAAATTACATGTATACAGTTACTTTTTGTTGTATCCTAATTCCATGATCAAATTACATGTGTTACGTTTCTCCAAAAGCCTGCAAACCAACCAATAAACAACCAAAAGAACACGTGTAACAACATAACCTCCTTGGCAGAGGTAAGAAGCAGAAAGACCAGTTTACTGTATGTTTCATGTTAATGTAACATACTGACTAAAACCAGTGTGTCTGTAGAAACACTCATTGCATTTCTATTTCCTAGTCATTATGTTCATATACAAGAAAATTGGGAATAATTTGGCTAAAAAGATAAAGATGTGGACAGTACACCATATGATATTATGATTTCCTGTGGTTCCGACATATAACAAGCGTAACCAGTTAGATTATTTAATACAAAATATTCTAATATAATCTGATATCCTTCATAATTATATCCATCCTTGTTATGTTATGTGCTTGGGGGCAAAATCTAAATCCATAAGCACAAAAATTAATTTCTCTTACAACAGACCTTACAGCTAATGCTGGAAATAATGTTACTAGTTATCAGTACATGTGTAAGTACTAAAAAATAGCAAGTACAAAATTTTCATGTACAGTGTATATATATATATATATATATATATATATATATATATATATATATATATATATATATATATATATATATATAGCATTTAGAGAAATCTAAGCACCTTGCTATAAAATCAGGCCTTTACATTTTTTTCCTAAACAATTTCTGCAAACACTGTGTTACCCAAACTGCCCAATTAGTGTAATTAAACACTGAATTAAATGCACCCTTTCTTAGGCCCTCATAAGACCATCTCTCACATAACGGCACCAATCCATTGTCATCTGTAAAGGTTATATTGTTGTTCTGCTTGACATGTGTAGTGACAGCCAATATCACATTTGCATCTTTGGCTGCAGCTGACAGTGATGCTGTTCTTGTGGCTTCTTATTGACACCAGGCATATGTCATCTGGCTCATTATTTTGGCCAAACAGTGTAACAGAGGGAGATGTAGGGAGATCTTTCCCCCTCAGGCCCTCTCTGATTCTCATGACTTAATGCATGCAAGCGCAGCTGAATTCTATACAACGGAATAATATTCATCACTTAGCCCACAGATCATTTTCCCAATGTATGATATATGAATTGATGCTTTGGCTGATGTTCCTGTACATTGAGGTATAATGCAAGCCATCCATTAATACATATACCAGACGGGGAGGCATGAGGGAGTCGTGGTGGTGGGATTAGGACTGGAAGCCAAGAGAGGAGATGGATACGGCTGAAGGACACAGCCTGATCCGTGTGAACCAGGCAGCCCACTGTGCTGATCCTGGAGTTGGAGAGGTTGTGAGCCGTGAGGCAGAGGCCCCCAGGGCTTGCCTGTGGCTGTCTCTGTCTCCGCCTAGCCCTTTCATTATAGGGCCTCCAGTAAACACGCCTGGGAGCAGAGGGGGCCACAGGCGAGGAGGATGGAGGAGAGTGAGGGGGGAGCAGCTGCAGTGTCATTTTCTATACAAGTGGAGCCACGGCACAGGAGACAGACAAGGATGGACCAAAAGACAGGAGAAGGCGGGGGGGAAAAAAAAAAACAATGAGCGGAAGGTGTGTTTGGGGGGGGTTAGAGTCACAGACTGATCAAGCGAGGCTATTTTGTGAGACCAGGGAGATGTGGTGGTGCTATATGAAGTCTTGTTTTTATCTGTGGTGCTGTGCTCCACTGGTAATAAAACTGACAGGATTCATTCACTGTGATATACTGACCTCTTAGAGCGGGGACAATAGAAAAGTAGCTCTTAAACTTACCTAAGGGACTCCGGCACATGGCAGGAGGGTTGGGGATGGTGGAGGGGGATGTGGGGGTGATGTTGTGAAAATAGAATATTTATTGAATAGGTTGTCCCCTCTCCTCTGGGAGCCCAGCGGATTACATGGCGACAAGAGGCCATGTAACATTGAACCGTACCTTAGATTGCTATTACCTGCCGTTTGGTATTACAGTTTGTCGTCCGCGACACTGTGATGGTCAAACATGTGCACAGTACAAAAGGGATGAACTTGTTTGAATTTCTGGTTCATCACAGGCCGCAATATGATATCTTATTTAGATCTCCTACGGACTGAAAATACATTTGACTCGTCTCCACAGAGCACATTCTGCCATGTATCCGGCTCTTTCTTTTCCCTCTCGCTCTGAGGCTAATTATATTTCACCTGTAGCATATCTATGTCTCCAAACTGGGGGAGTTAATACAGGTACTGGTCATTACAGCAAGTGATGACATTTTAACACTACAGTGTGAAAGAGCTCGACCTTTAAATGAGCTATTAAAATAGTCTATGACAGGTGAAAAAACACGGGACAGATGAAATGGGAGCCGAGCCAGGATCTGTTTGCCTGCATTGTATTTGAGATCACAGCGGTGCACTGTTGGAGCAGCTGAACAGCTCACATACTATTTAATGAAGGAATGGTAAAGGGGGAAGTTTGGTAGGGGGGAGTGTACGCATGACGTATTACCGCCCTTCAACACATAAAGCACGCCACCATTAACAGACTGTGTTATTAACATTTGAAACTGGAATATTAAGTAGGACACAGCTCATATATCCTCGACAGTAAATTAAGGATAGAGTAATTGAACATATTTATAAGAGCAGTGACACCGATGAGAAATGCATTTATAAAAATGTATAATTAAGGAAATCAATATTCAATCATTAAAGATGTAATATGCTACATTTCTTGCATTAAAATGTCTAAAAAAAGACTTTTGCTGTGTATTTTCTTGACTTGTGTAAATTGTGGATTTATAATGTGTATTTCTAAACATTACCAAAGTGCAGTGTTCAAAGCGAGAATGAGCCAGCTATTTCGCCCAAGGTTGCCCTTTGCTTTAACTTCTGGGAGTGTGAGAAAGAACGTCAGCAAACGAGAATAAACACAGCGTGCAACAACATGCTCTCACTTTTAACTCATCAAATTCAGCAGCTTGGTCAGCGGCCTCAAGCGTCACACTATGACAGTGACCTGCGCCTCTAGTTTCTGTTTTGCACCTGACAAGCCCTGAGGTCAGGTAAACACTTATACTTTTTATGCAATGCCCAGTGAGACTTTCAAAATAAAAGCTCTGTGATCAAGTAAGCAACTCTACAAAATACACCACGTCAGGTTAGACTTTTTATATAAAGTGTCCTGAAAAACAATTTGCATATTATTATGTCATGATTTTGTCCATGGTATTTACATTGTCAAAAGTCAGAAGAAAGAAAAAAACTATTGGATGGGGCTTTGGCAAAATAAACTAATTGGTTTGGATTAATGGGTCAGTATGGTGGTGTACCATATGTTATGTGACATCACCTATGACATCAGTTAGGTAATTCAACTATGAAACAAATTATTCTTCACTGGTGGTCACAAACAGGACCCAAGCCCCAGTTTCTGGAGGGAAAGCCCCATGGTCAGTAATAATGATCAATAATAATAATACATAGTATGTATTATAATGTGTTTTTAAGTGACATTAGAATACAATATGGATTCTTAATTTGATTAAATCTGGCAACCTGTGCCTTGTGTTTCACAACAAGAAAATGGCGTCACAGCGTTGAGCAATCACTCGCATCATCAATTGTGATTGTACTGTAAGTCCATTACAGTCCTATTACAAACATGGAAGCAACTGAGGTGTAACCCCCCCCATCAGTCACAAATCCCGACTCTGGAGCCCTGTCATGCGGCAATGATTTGTGAAAGTTAGATTGAGGTGTGAGCAGGTAGGCTTTACAGAAAGGGGATTTAGTGGAGGTAATAGGTATCGGATCTATAGGAATCCCATGGAAGCCCTGTCACAGTCAGCACATCCTCCCGAGATCTTACACCACACTCGTCACACGACACAGTCACAGTCCAACAGCCAATGCAGTGTTAACAAGGGCTCACACACCGGAAACTCCCAGAGGAAATCAACTGGTGTCCACGATTAATTCATTTACTGCTTTCGGACCGTTTCTCCCTGCAGTTTGGTGCAGTCTATAAACCTGTTTTGTCTCTCTTCCTGGCCGGCCTTGATCACTTGTCAAGCCGAGACATTTTGAGTAGGTGTCCATTGGTCATTGCGCCTGATCTCATCCTGGCCTTCACCAGCAGCCTCCCTGATGCCTCGTCTACCAGCCCACTGTCTCCACACCTCCATTAAGTCATCCATCTTCCTCTGCTCCACCCCTGATCTCCCCATCAACTCACTTGTCTTGTTTTGCTCCCCCACTTTCACCGTCTCTCCAAGCGGACGTCTCGGTATGCCCCCGTCATGTTGAGTCTCTTGTGTTTCATTCATTCTCGCCGAATCTGTCTGCGAGTCCTGAATCTTTTTGGACTGGCTGCCTAACAAAACCGAGGTTACAAATGACCTTATCTGTTGAGGTGTAAAAGTTACAACACGGGCGTAAAAGAGAAAGTGGCAAATTTGTGGCGGCGGCTTAAGGAAAACCCAACAGGCAGAGGAACTCCTCCAATAAAGCCTCAGCACCTATGGCGAGGGCAGAAACAGGCCGTTTGGCTCTATGCAATCAGGAATGCAACTTGTACGACATACTGCCCATTTAGTAAACTCCGGCCACTGACTGACAGATCGAGTACCCACCTGCCTGAGGGCTTCAATAACTCCAAACATGATCAGGCAGTCTGCGGCACTTCATTTACACTCCGCTTTCATCTAACATAAGCTCTGTTTGGGCAGGTCCCTGTGAGGTGAGAGCTCTATCTACCACAACTTTAAGGAGGGCCAACTGACAGGCGTCAGACGGGCCTGGGTGAAGTTAAATGATTGAGTTGAGTGAAAAGATAATTAATGGAGAATCAATGAACAAGCTTGGGAGGGGTTAGGAGAGGAAAGTAAAGCGGGTGTTCAGGGATCTAATCTAAGGTGCGTAAATTATTAAGCAGCCTAAGATGACTTGAATGACAATATAGGACATTAGGCTGCCAGCCTCGCACGTATATTCACCAGGCATATGCAATCAAATGCTAATTAGTGACGGACGACTTTAAGCATTTCATCTGAACTCGCCATCCGAATCAACCGTTATTTGCAGTCGTGTTGATGAACACGGAGCACGGTGCGTCTGAGCCTACATCAGCCAGCGTGCACTTGTTTAGACAGTCCTTGGCGCACTGCATGTCTGGAGGAATGAGGTCTGAGACGAGAGCATTTGCATTTAAGGTCCTTGATGAATGAATGAATGCGAAAAGCAACCTGAAGAATGTTTCCTGAATTTGGAGTCCTCTGATGAAATCCCTGTGATTTATCCCGCCTCTCCTCTTCCTCTTCCCCCCATCAGCCCCTCTGTCTTTAATTAGTGTCTGGGGAATGAGGGAGTGGATGAGTGGACTGTCAATTTTACATTCATTATTTATTTAGCTGAGGTGTAAACTGACTGGTCGGCGCACTGACAGACATTTCTCCGGTGCTCTTTTGCACTTGTGTTTAGGCGATAATCAAGCTCTGTGTATGATACTTACTAATTAGACTGTTCCTTTTGGTGGCACTGGCACTGGCAGTGGCAGTGGCGGTGGCGGCGGCGGCGGCAGCGGCGATGGCTGCATTCTGCCACTTGTCATTTAGCGACAGCACATGTGGAAATGCAAATATCTGTAGCTGTGATTTTGGGCTGTATAGCATGAATTCCCCTTAATGAGGAGAAAGAGTGCTGTTTCATTCTTTGGCTGTCATGTTGCCACATGCTAAGTGGAATGTGCTCTGAATCTGAAGAGCTCAATGCAACAGAGGTGAGTGTGAGTCAATGGCAGCACGGAATGGTTAAAAAGAAAAAAAGAAAAAAAAGAATCTGTTGTGTGGCCGTGTGTGTGCATACATACAAACGCACACATACAGTACAGACCCTCCTCTGTCAGCACACGCTCATGCATGCACATACTCACACATACGCTTACTTACCAGTCCATTCTTCTTCAGGTCTGCCCACATGCTGGTCCCGTCACCCCCTCTCATTAGAACATGGTAGGTGAAGAAGTAGATGCCAGGCAGAGGACAGGTGAACTTGCCGGTGCTGGGCTCGTAGTAGTTGCCTACATTGGTCACCACGTCATCAAATTTTAGTATTTCACTCCCCTCGTGCTGCTTACGTAGGCCCGCATAAAAGGCAATTTTGGGAGTGTAAAGCGAGGGAGAATAGCCACCAGGACCTGGCCCTGGGGGCCCCTGTGGCCCTGGTTTGCCAGGAGGTCCCTGTTCCCCTGGAGGGCCAGGGATCCCTGGAGGCCCACGTATCCCAGACTTTATCTTCTTCCCAGAAGGATCCTGGGGCAGTGGAGATACAGCTGTCAACTCCTGCCCAGGCTGAGACGTACCGTGGGGGTCACATACCATCCTGCAGGTTCCCAGCATTTCGTAATGGCTCCCTGCATTTCCGGTGTTCCTCCCTTTGGTTGTGTGGACCAGCAGGGGAATGGCGACCAACAGTATAAGAACCATGGCCACACCTACGGCAGCTCCAATGACACGTTTCCTGCGGCTGAGCCGCGAGGCGGCCAGCGTCAGGAAGTCCTCTTCCCCCTTGGCTGGAATAGTGCCGGCCAGGATGAAGCTTCTCAGAGAACCAGTATGGTATGAAAAGGTGATGCAGGAGGTGTAGAGGAGTGGAGGGAAAACAGTGTATCACTGGGCTAAGTATGAGAGAGAGAGCGCAAAATGGCAGTAAGGCAGCCAGGAGGGAAATAACTTGATCCTAGAGAAACAATAAAGATGTCCAGCGGACCAGGAGCTCGATTTAGAATGAGGCCTTTACACACCACAGCGTTTAAGAAAATAAACACAAAAATCTGGACGTGTCAGGTGTGTGGTAACACACTGCAAAAAACATAATCTATCTGATGAAACTCAGTTCACCTTTTTTGACTTCCTCTGTTGTACTCCAGTCAGTTTAATTTTCAGCATCAGACAGAAACCATGGCTGGCACTGAGAGGAATGTTGTGAAAGCAGAGCTTATTAAAAGTGTGCTGGAATGAGGGCTGATGTCACATTCAGCTCATTGAGGAGGAAGTGGAGGGGTTGTTTGTTTGCTTGTAGAGTGATTTACTGCTTTTTCAAAGAGAAAAAATAGTTATTTCGAAGCACAGGCTCTCACTTCATGTGGACGTCTCACTCATGACTGTAAGTGACAAAAGTTCATCAGAGATCTTTTCCTGACACAACCATGTTATGACTCCACGCTTCTATCTTGTTTCCACCGTCCACAATACAAATGAACCGTTTTCAGGAGTACTTTTGTTAACCTGGATGTGCTTCTGATAGATTCCTCCACCTCTTTATATCTGGAAAGATTAGCAAAGAGAACAGAGGCACTCAGTTACTGATTTTGGCTTATTTATCACCTATATACATAATGTCACAGTAGTGTGAAGGTAAAGAGGATTTACTAAGCTGCAATTATAAAGATGCATATTAAACGAACATTTACTCGAATAAATAATATAATTTCATTTTCTAGAAATAAGATAAACAATTGTTTACATTTTTCACAGGTGACACGTGCAAATTATGTAAAACGTGTATTTACAGTGCGCCCAAAAGCGTGTTTTCTGCTTAAATCAGATCCGTTACAAGAAACAGAAAAAGTCAAATAAAGACTCACCATCGGCTCTTTCTACTCCGAATTTTTTTTTTTTGGGAGAGGATAAAAATTCTTCTGTGTATCGGCTCAGTCCGCGTCCCACCAACAAAAACCACTGAGGGACTTTGGACCGTCGGAGCGCCAAACGGAGAGACGGGGGAGCCGACGGGCGAGCGGGAGGTGCCAGGAAAAGTGGTGAGGAGTTTTCTTAATCAGCGCGTAATCCCCACTCTTCTCTCTCACCAGGTGGGAAATGGAGTTCGGAACGGCGCTCACTTCAGAGGAAACGAAGCCTGGTAAAATACCTGCTGGAACACTTTTTTGACGCACTTCCAAATGAGGGACGCGCGGCAGTCTGACGCTCCCATTCAGCGCGGCTGTGTCCACTGTACCGCTGAGCGCAGTGTTTGGTCCATGGGCAGTCCTATAGCCGACACCTGTTAGAGCTCTCTCTCTCTCTCTCTCCCTCTCTCTCTCTCTCTCTCTCTCTCTCTCTCTCTCTCTCTCCCTCCCTCCCTCTCTCCTTTACATCACACCAGCATTATTTAATCCGTTATTTTTGCTGTAATAATAATAATAATAATAATTTAAAAAATGCAGTTCAAAGCTCAATTTATAGATTCTGACAATCAGTGACAGCCTTAAATCCACTCCTGACTTTGTATTCCATCACATTTGTCAGCTACATCAAACAGCAGATGCATTTTTCACTGTGAGCTGATACAAATTAGGGCCAGGCTGCACTGATGCCCTCCCATCTGGGTCTTGTTAGCCTGACATTCACCTGTTGTCAGAGGCAAACTCTTTGCAAGCAAAAAAAAAAAAAAAAAAAAAAAAGGAAAAAAAAAATGTTTGATAAAGAAGCCGGCGGAACGAAGGCAGATGTTTTCATCTTCGGGCTGTGTGCCGGGGAAAGGGAGGACAGAGGAGAGTGACTAAGTAAAAGCTGCCTCAGCATGATGTGTGAGGAATGGAGAGGAGACACTAAATGTTCCCCTGACCATTGTCTGTGTGTGTGACTCGCATCCCACAGCTATAAAGCCTCATTAGCGAGACACCCTGCCCCACACATTGCGCTTGCTCTTTTTCCCTCCACCTAACAAAAAAAAAAAGAAAAGAGCCACACAAACACATCCAAGCATCTGAACTCTTGGTCTACACGCACGCGCGGGGGCGCACGCGCAGACACATGCAGGTGTACGTGGACAACGAGCGGCCGCACGGTAATGGGAGGCCATGTTTGGTATTCCCGGATCAACATTTTCCTCACAGAGAGGCGAAACAAATGTGATGCCACGCTGGCTCCGATTATGCTCCGATTTCTGTCCCATTTACTCGCCTCGCACTCGCGTCTCAGAAACATCTTCAGCTCATATCGCCGTTTCCTTTGGAGTCACCTGTCTGACCGGCACCATCGCGGATCGGCCGCGTTTAAACTTTAATGGCCGAAGCAGTGGGAACAAGGGGAATAGGTCTACATTCACTATTGATGACTCTCTTTTCATCAACCACCACCTCCTCGACCTCGCTCTCCCTCAGATATGATGACCACCGTCTGGCAATGTAGGGGATCATCCGACCCGAGTCCCACCGGACACGGAAAGAGGCGGATAATCACCGGGTTTTTTTTATGGTAGTTTTCCAAGGATGGGTCGGATTTAGAGGGAAATTGAGGCGTGAGGTTTGGATTGGCGGGGGGGCTGATGGCCTGTGATATTTCCGTTGGGAGGTGGTTGGTGCGGCTGCGCAGGGCGGGGGGACGAGTTTAAGTGCTGTGTCAGTCCCGGTTCTGCAGGTCAGTCCGTCTGGCCCTCTGGAGCAGTCCTCAGAGGTCCTGAGCAGCATGGGGCAGATAATCATTGCCAACAGTCAGAGGCAATATGCTCAGGATTGGATTTTTAAAGCCTGTTAAAATATTACTGAGGTGATTAATATTGAAATATGCGCATGTCTTTCAGCTGTCTGTCTCCCTCTCTCCCCATTATCCTCTTGATTTGTCCCCCCTTAGTATTCGCACTAAACTTAAACTCCGCTCTTGTGCGTTGTGTTGATGAACTGTGTCTTTTTATTCTGTATAATTGCTTCATCATGTCACTTGCTCCGACTTCACTGTGAATCACGGACTCCACTGTCACCATAGGAGAATCAGTGCTGGGCTGTTTGAGTTATTAGTTTGTTTAATAATTGATTTCATATATTATGATACACCAAGAATAAATCTCTGTCTTTTGTGCACACGGCTGCATAATTCGAGCTCGAGCTTCTCCCTCCTCTGTTCTGTGTAAACAAGCGAGAGAGAAGCGGGAACTTATTTATGGCTGCATTACTCATGTTATATTTCTCTTCTGCTGTGGCTGGTTGGTCTGCATAGATTCTTAAAGACAATCTAATTCTCCTGTTCAGCCACTGACAGTGTCATTTAAAGGTGCATTATGTAGTTTCAGGAGAACAAAATTCTAATCAGAAATGGAAGAGCTTCATTGATTGATTTTTTTTTTTTCATGCCTAGTCAAACAAAATGAACAAACTGACCTTACAAGAGAACACAGTTTCATTCAGTTCAATTGTTTTTACATGTGGCGGACCCTGCCACCTCCCTAGCTTCAAACAGGGTTCTGGGGACCTGATTTTCCCCTGAGAACAGCTTGTTTATTCAGCTGTAGAAAAAATGAATATTTCTGAGTTTGTATTATAACCTCATTCGTAATGTGAGTATTAAAATTCTGAGTTTAAATGTATTCTCCAAAACCACCTAGTGCCCCTTTAAATAAATATATATGTATTTTCTTTTACATTATTAAAATTGAAATATGTAAAAATTTGCCACCTTGAATTCATACTCCTGATAAATAGGTAACTAACTAACACCAGAATATCTGCTAAGTGCTGCTAACTGTCTTCTTTTTACATATCCATGACTGCTGGTGCTGTTAGCTTGTTAGCTCAGTTAGCCGAGCAGCTGGCCGGACTACCATGCGAGAGTTGGTATTTACACCGCTAGCACAGGAACACTGGGAGAAATAGGTTTTCAGGCCCTGGGCTAGCTGATTAGCATGCTAACTTACATACATAGATGACTATGGAATAAAGTCAAAACTGTTATTTCTATTTGTTTTAGTCCATTAAAATGTTTGTTAATTTTCGGATGTTTTGGACTTAGATTATTACAGATCTCCACTTTGAGTGTCTGACACAAAGCAAACTAAGTGTTTCTTGCGAGCAGAGCAGTAATTGGTGAGACAACCTCTGCTATTTCAGTCAGTGACATCTGTCACATATCATATACTTCTATATGTGACATATTGTGTTTTGTTTTCAGACAGTGGCACCGTCACACAATCCACACCAGTGCAGGGAGTGTGACCAACACAACCTACTGAGCATCAGCTCTGAGGGATGATGACATATCGTCCCCAAGAGGCACGTAGCAGCCGGAGGGCCGTCACTCCCCGGGGACCGCTGTTCATGTCTTCCACAGTTAACGCTGACAGGAATCGAGCTATCAAGCCCCCATTCTTTTCCATGTAGATTACTCTCTTGTAAATCAATTTGGAGGTCATTAGGGATATAAAGACGTGATTTGGAGCAAGTCTTAAACCAAAACAGATGCTGGTGGAAGACATCCTCACTGCTACATTTACAATCATGTCTGGAAATGAACATTATCATGCAAATGTAAATCAGTGATACATCCGTGCTTGTTTTTGGTTTGACCCTTGAAAATAAGGCTGCTGTAGGATATCTCATGCAGTAAACAGGAAAAGAAATAGAGGTCTTGTATCACAGAGAGTATTTCACATTTTTGGCGAGATGACTCAAAGATGAAAATGAAGTGAAAATGAAATGAAGTTTGTGTATTCAGGCTCAATAGCCCGTGTGGCATATTGTTCCTGCACTCTGACATGAAATGCATTATTTTTCTCCTGACATACCTGAGCATGTGTGTTTACTGTACGGTGCAGATTTGTAAGCAGAGTGCACTGGTGTGGATATGTCTACATCCTGGTGCTGTGCTGTTTCATTAGGCTCTGATTATGGGGCCTGATGCAGAGTGACAGTGTGCAGATTGAGTTGCACAGCCACTCTAATTCTCTCTATTAATAACAACCCTCCACACTGCTGTCCTGAACCACGTTTATTAATCACAATTTGTCATCTGTCCGATGCTCCACCCTCTCCTTCTCCCCCTCTCCCAATCTTTAGCTGTGTTCTCCTCCTCCCTCCATCCCTCGCTCCCTCCCAGCAGGGCCAGTTATCCTCTGCACCTCCTCCCACCCCTCACCCCGGCTCCGTTCGCCTTCAGCTCAGAGACATGGTCCAGCATACAGAGGGATGTTCTCGCTCTCCTCCCTCACACACTCTCTCCCCTGCTCGCTCACTTTAACTGCACTCTGGAAGCAGTCTGATTAATCAACAGCTCTCCGGCTTTAATTGGCCAAATAATACTTAACAACTGGGACTGTGTGGACTGTTTTGGTAACAATCTAAAGAAGATTGATGACAATAAATTAGAATAAAACAAACATTGATTTGCAATCACAGAATAGTTATGCTTGAACACATATAAACCTTTCACAATGTAATGCATCATTATAGAGTTGTTTAGCCGTTCGCTATGGTAGCATGCAGTGGCCTTTTGGAACGCATTGATTCTTCTTCTTCTTTTTTTTGTTGCATTAATCCCAGCCATCCAGAGTTTCTATGTACACAGGACGCTGACATTAAATCAATATGTATGCCGGGATATGCACGCCGTATTATTGCATTATTGGTGACAAAATATTCCCATAACCAAAATCACATTTCTGCTCATGTCTCAGTCAAACGGCCCTTGACCCCACTCAGAAAGATGATTTATGAGTCAGCCGGTCCCCTAGGTCCCGTTCTGCCACTCCACTTTCCAAGATGCGTTAATGCTTATCTTATTGACACTTTTAGGATATTCATTTAAACCGAACTGCAACCTCACCTCACGAACTTTTCCGTGTCTGATCGCTCGTCGCTCTGAAAAACAACGCTTCCAGTGCCACCGACTCTCTTCGCAGCCCCCATCACACAGAACCAGGGTCCCTCTGCTGTTTTCTTTTAGCAGAACGGGTGTTTGGGGGAAACAGAGGCGATTTTCATGTGCAAATGTCAGTCAGTCCGCTCCCAGCAATCACAGGCCCGTCTTCTCCAGAGATCGGGGCTTGAGACACAGCCTGAATAATTTAGCAGCTCTGTGCCACCGTGCTTTAGGGTCGCAACCTTCTAAAGTGATGACAGAAAGATGTTGGCTGACTTCCCCTACCATTCACTCCCATTACCACTTATTTACCGTTCCTGATTCCAGGCAGACAAAGCAGAAGGCCACACTGGGGGGTGGGGGGGGGGCAAAAAAATCATCACCGCTGTATAAACTGCGTCATAAAGCGGAGCACAACCAAACAATGACATTTTCACAGCATCCCCCAAGTCGGTGGCGATCCCCTCCTGCCCCGCGCCGTGAAATAAACACACGCCCCGCACACACGATCACCCAAAGCCAGCAGTCACAGACAAAAGGCGATGATGGACACACACACAGAAGAAAGGTCGAGGAGTGAGACACAGCAGGGACAGATGTCAGAGCAAAAAACTCTACCGATGTTTGAAAGGGGTGGATTAAGATTCAGATGGTTATGGGAGGGGGGACCAAATCTTCTTTTTCAAAGGAGATGAGATTACAGTGGTTTTCAAGGTATGACAAGAGAAAGCATACAGACCCCGAGTGAAAGAAATTGATCCGTCCTTGCGTACAGACACACTCTACATTTCTATCATTCAGAGGGAGACAGACAGCGCTTGCTTGGTCTGACAAGGGTGGTCATCACTCGTCTGCAGCGGGGCTCTGACAGCAACATGACGAGGATGAATGGACTGGCCAGCTGTCCCAACCAAGACACATGCTGCTGGAGAAATTATACATTTATCTGCCTCCTAATTTCTTTCAGTCATGATCTAGTACTTCACACCTCTCAAACATGTATTCTTTTGGGCCAGATATCAAGCAGCCAAGAACGTGTATGTCTAATGTCACTGATCCACATAGTGTCGCAGCAGTTTGTGAAGTTGACACGACATAATGACAAGTCACCATCTACTTCAGATGTTCAGCAGAATGCTGCAACACTGTCTGGCCGTGAAGCTCCAGACACGCTTTGTGGACTTTGTGAACTTTACCCGACTTTCCATCCACAGGGTGAGTAGATAATGTTTGAACTTCTATTTTTGGGTGAACCCTTCTGTTAAGTGGTATGCGAGATTAGAAAAGCTCTGTGTAAATGTAGTCCAATTACCCTGTATGACTGTCTTTGGTGTCTGCACCAGGATTCTATGTGTAAATGAAAAAACTACATTTATAGACTGTGTTAGAGTTGCATGGAGCTCCAGGACTGTCACAGATGGGAACCAAGGGTCTGCACCCGGTCTGTGGTCAGGTTTAAGCAATAGAAGCTCTTTCATCTGTGATATAGTGAGGAAATGTAATCTTAAGGGTGCGTGCACATGGACATGACTGTACCCAATTCCTACAGATCACATTTTCGTCAGTATCTCACAAACTGCCGTGATGCTGTGCTGTGTATTTCTAATGTCACTCATATGTAACCTTTGCAACAATAATGTGACATCTTTTCATCCTGCAGAATTCATATCCACTGAAAAAAAAAGCTGGCATTGATCTGTGGTCTTTATAAAATGGCACAGGTGGCAATCCAAGACACAGAGTCTCCAGACTAGCTACAGGAGGATATTATTGGAATGTAAGGAAACAGCAGTGAATTGTGTATTAGTAATGCAGTGGGACGTTCCCATGGAGATGTCAATTCTGATAGCCTATTAGCGCCACCAGTGAGATCCAGCATTGCTAAGAAACACCAGGAGGAATGAACGACACATCCTGTTCTTCCCCTCAACCCGTCCCTCTAACCTCTTGTCATGCATCGCAGAGATACAGTCAGTCAAGACAAACCTGGTCTGGTCAAACTGCATTTACGAAGAGTGTCAGCGGGCATGTGGTTTGACCTCACCGGAACGCGTTACAAGGGCAGGCAGAGGGGAAGGGAGGACGCGAGAGATCCCTCTGAATTATTAAGAGTGATTATTTGGTGACTTATGGTTGGTGGCTGTCAGCTACGGCATGATAGATTGTGCCAAGCAAGAATTACACTTTCTCATTCCTCTGCTGTCTATTTATCTGCCTTTCTCCGCCTGACCACCTCTTCTCTACCGTACACTCATCCCTCTGCCTGCCCTGTCCTTGTACTGGCAGGTTCTCTGACTAACTTTTGGGGCAGCATGTCCTTAAAGGACCTGTAATGAAACAGCGTTCATGATGATTATCATGTTGATTTTATGCTTTTTAAGCAATGCTAGTGGCATGGTGCTGTGGATGACAAGCAAGTCCCAAGAAAGAGCACAGACTTTTGAAGCCAGTTTGACTTGTAATTACACCATCACATGATTCACATGGTCCCAAAAAGAGTTCTTCTCAAAAACTTACAGTGTGAAAGAAGTAGTTGTAAAACAGTGGATACATTTACTTTTGTGTCACTAAACCTGTTAAATGATTAATTTCAGTGTCACAATTTAAGCTTTTCCTAATATGTATCAAAGTCAAACCTTTTGGCTTTATCAGCCACTGAGCAGCTCTTATCGGAATTAGCCGAGCCCAGTCTGTGACACTCTGTCCAGTTTCTCCTACACATCCACAATGGCCATGTCACTGTGTTGGTCAGTTATTTACAACAGATATGCATGGTCCCCACAGGATAGATCTTAAAGAGCTCAGTGATCCCCTTCTTTTTTATCCAGAGCCACTATATGTCTGTTTGAGTGTTTCAAGGTGGAGAATTATGACATATAATACACATAATCATGGTCCCCGGAGGATACATCTGTATGATGCTCTGACCATTCATCGTGTGCCACCAACAGGTGGTTTTCACCTATCTTGTGAAATAACTCTACCAGGTGGACTGGAACAACATCTGGAACAGCTATTGATGGTTTCCAGAGGGTGAATCCTGCTGACTTTTTCTCCAGCACCGACATGAAGATGACACTTGTGATTTCAAATGGATTGAAATTTGGTGCTGTGATTTATTTACCCCTTTGGATGAATTCTTCTGAAATGTTGTCATCATTACTGATGATCCTGTACCACCATCAGGTTGTCATTTGTCTTTATGAGCATCGATCCTCACTGACATTAGCAGTAAGCTCAAAGCCTACAGCCTCACAGAGCTGCTAGCATGGTTGTTGACTCTTAGTGTATACTTACGACTGAAGCACATCTCATCAAGAGCTTAATTTCCTTTGTCTACTATGTACCCTGACAATACCATCTAACTTGATGAGCCACTTTATCGTACTTCAGCCTGTGAGGAAAAGTAACACAATCAGAGCGAAGAAGTGAAATCAAAGGGTTATTTTTCAAGAAATCAGGGGAAAAAAAGATTCACCGGAGATATGGAGATGCTTGAAAACACAAGTTTTCAGAAAATGATGGACGACAGGAGGCCAAGGAGGTAAGGTCATCCCACCTTCAGGGACCCAGAAGGAAGAAGAGTGGTGACCATGTGGAAAGATGTGCAGGCAAAGGAGAACTAAATGGCCAGCAGTGACCAGCGCATAGCCCTGGCCTTGAGGTACAGGAGTTTGGGCTCTCAGTATTTTAAATCTAACCACAAACAGCCTGCAGCAGCCAGTGAAGAGGCTGCGAGAGGTGGGGGGGACGAGGGTAATTCGGTGAGGATGAAAATGAGGCAGCAGCATCATTCTGAATGAGCAGCGGGGGGCTGGAAGAAGTGTTTTGGAAGGAGTAAGAGGAGGGAAGTTGCAAGGGAAATGATTAAAGCTTGAGCGTGGAGCTGGGTTGAGTGTAGTGCACACTGTAGGTGGGGATCACTTAGAGAACGCACCAACTGATGGATGATGAGTGGACACATGGCGCGGGGACAATCTTGAGTTTGGTTGAGTCCATTAAAGCGTAGAACCCGTCTCTCAGCGAATAATAATCTCTAAAGAACACAAAGTTTGGGGTCCTTCGAGACTCGTCGTGGCGCATCTTATCGTCTTGTGTGGCTTTGTTTTCCTTTTTTGTTGTGCGCATACCAGGAGACCCATTTCCCCGTTTCTAATTGACATTCCCTGTTGCATAATGTTTCTAACTGACTGATCAGGTATCAGAGATGGAGTTCTTTGTGTAAATGCAGTTTGAATAATTCATACAGGGCTGTCAGAGAGAGAGAGAAGGGGCATTTTGGAAATCAGCTCGCTAGGCCCCTGACCATGAATAATTGATCTGAACTGATTAAAATTTGCCATGATTACCCCTCACCTCCCCAACAGATAAACCGTGCCACACCTGTGTTTGCTGTCTCTTCACTTATTCTCTCCTTTCTTCCTCTTCTTCTCACTCAAGACATGTTTCAATTAACCGCTTGCTGTCACACAGTGCGGAGGGAGGAATGACGCTTCGACGCCGTTGCCGCTTCATATCGTCAATTGGGTTTCCAGCAACAAGCCGAATTTAGCCTCTTTCGTGTGCATTCACAGGCGCGCTCGAGCTGAATTGGGCTCATTAAACGCTCTGTTTGTATTCAGAAAACAGTATCGCCCTACTGTTCTCCGTGTCCCTGATGAAAAATACAATTAATCTATGCTCTTACTGTTATTCCAAATATCAGACCTTGATTAGCTGATATTGCTGCGAAACGCTGCTTCCCCTGTTCTCGCCTCGGGCATCCTCAGACAGCGGTGGACTCAAACGCAACTGCGATTGCAAACAGCATACTGTCTGATACGTGGCATCACTTAAAGATACCGTGCTACCTTAACCAACCTGTCCCCGCTCGCTGCGCATTTGCACATCAGATAACACACATGCACACACACACACACACAAAGCGGGCTCTTTCTGCATTGAGATCGCTTCTCACTTCTCTTAACCTTCAAAGTCCAACTAAGGATGGCACTTAGACCGGTGTTCCAGAGCCGGAGAAGGAAAAGCGTGACAGAGAGCGACTTGAAGGAAGAGAGAGGCAAGGAGCGGGAGGAAGTGCGGGAGAGTGACAGCTAATGACAGTAGCTACAAGCTGTGACCTTTGGAGCGATCACACAAGCATGACGAACCAGGCTCAAGGTGACAGAGAAGTGGGCTACTTTGGAAGAGGATGATACGGACAACAAAGCTTTGTGTGTCTCCGCTTTAGCAGCCATGGTGCAGCGGTGGTAATGGAGATTAAAGGTACACAGGTGATCAATACTACCGTCA
Source organism: Acanthopagrus latus (assembly GCF_904848185.1). Lineage (NCBI taxonomy): Eukaryota > Metazoa > Chordata > Actinopteri > Spariformes > Sparidae > Acanthopagrus > Acanthopagrus latus. The sequence continues at coordinate 15,569,897 of NC_051045.1, forward strand.
CTTTTGTCACAGAACAGTGGTTGACTGTGTAACCATGTGCAGCTAAGATCATGTGTAAGTGCAGTTAATAGATAATAGATAATAAGATTCACTCAGCAGTAACATTAATTATCTTTTTACACCATTGTCTATCCATGGAAGGTCAAATGTGAACACACATGCTTTGCATCACTATCCACACATAGAATCTTTTTTCTTTGCCACTGAAGCAGATACATTGCATTTTCTAAGGTCTGTATGAGTAGTTTTGCATGTTTACATACTCGGGAATATGAATAGCCTTTGGCCTCATTGTGACGTCATAAAGAGAAACCCACTGATGGAGTCTCAACACTGGTTGGTAGCGAAAGAGTGAAGAGTGATGTCTGATGAGCACATTGTAAAGACCGCTGCACACCCAGTGTGATGACGTCTGGAGCTGAATGGTGTGGTCTGTCGATTTGTTTGAATTTACAGCTGGTCAACAAATGACAGACAACGCAACAGGTTGCTGATGACACTCCCATTCCTACTCCCACACCCCTCTCTTCAACTCTCTCTCATTCACCAACCAACAGGACAGTGATACCTGCGCAGGCAGAGCATCCTTGGATAGAACGTCTCTCTAGTTAGATATCAATCTGTCCACTTTTTTTTTTTGTTTGGTTGTTCATGATTGACTTGCTTTAACACTTCCAGGTAAGAAATGTTCAAAAATCTCCAGAGTCAGTGAAAACTCCAACGCTAGGCTTCAGTAAACTGGAACAGTTTTAAACTTTGACAGCAATAAAATGATCATGGGGGTCATGGCAAAATATGATGAGCATGAAGATTCTTCTTCCAATAAACTGCATTTAGCAATTTCTGACCATTTTCTAAAGATTTCTTAGATGGATCTTTCCAGGCACCCATTGTTTTCCACAAATATCCTTATTCTACAGAAAATATCAATGTGCCGAATCGTTATGTTTGCATCATATGGAAATCCATCACTGTGTGACCATTTGACACCCCTCTTTTTTATCAGAGGTTTTGTTGTGTAGAGATAAATCTGCATGTAAGGACTCTACGGCCCAACAGCAGCTCTGTACTTAGGCACAGGGGTGCTTTGAGATAAATGATAATGCCAGCATGCTAACAAGCTCACAGTGACAGCGCTTGCAAATGATGCATCATTTTGTTGCCTCGAGTTTGACATTATGGCCGTCACCATCCTGGTGTTTTGGAACCAGAAGTGACCATATTTGGTGAAGAGGTTTGAGATGGGGAGGAGATCCTGATTTGAACTGACTGAGAACAGGAAGACATGCTGTGGTAGCAACTTGTTAACCACAAGGCAGCAACGCCCTCATGCAAGCCCTGCTGTGTCATCTCTTTTACTCAGAATGGGAGAACAATTCACAAAGTGAACATCATGTTGTACTGGAGAAGACCTGAAACAATAAAGACCAAAAAGTCATAGGAAAATATTTACTATGTTAATTAATTCATAGGGTCATATCCTCATAAGCTTCCTTTAATCAGGGCTATTTTTAGCCACAAGTGGAAGCGATTAGGAAGAATGCATGTTTAAGGCGGTTCAGCAAAGCTTAATTTTTCAGACCCTGAAACTCTTTTATACTTATTTCGACAGATGTGGACAGTACCAAATTTTCCATTTTCTCGTGCACACCAGCCTCATACATTAACTCAAACAAACTCATTTGCTTGTTACAGAAGAAGACCTGCTGAGCTTGAAGTTTTTCAAGTAGATTGTTCGTAATGTACTGAGGTAAATGAAACCCAGTGGCAACCTTTAAATGTGTAAAACAATCACAAAATGTATGGCATGCTTTTGAAAAGCTTGGCATTGATGTAAATTACTGTATATTCAATTAAATACAGTTAAATACACAAAAAGGCGATCCCCTTGTGTTCAGTCGATCCACACATCACGCTTGACTCACATCAGCAGGTCTGGGTCACGTTTAGGTCAACGCATGACTAAGAGAATTAATGCCTCAGCCACAAGAAGAAGTCACCAGTGCTCTCAGGTCCAGTCTGAGAATAGGCGGTCCACACACTAAACCCATTGATCTAAAGGTTTTTTGGGAGAAAAAAAAAAAAAAGAAAAGTGGGGGGAGGGAAAAAAGGAGGTGTACTGGGAGGATGTGTCCAGTCCAGGTCCCTGGTGGAGGTTTTCAAGTGGCTGGCCGCTGTGTCTGTCCTGTCAGCCCTGAGCAAACACCCCAGCCTAAAAAGGAAGAACGGGGGGAAAAAAACTCGCAGCTAGCATCACACACGGCTGGCCAGGGCCTCACTAGCAGTCCACTTGTCTGCTCTCCCCTCCGCAGAGCCTTCACAAGAGATGGGAGGAATACTAAGAGAGCAGGCATAGATTTTCTGCTGGGGGGAGTGGAGGAAGAGAGGGAAGGCTGTTGGAGGGTGGTGGGGTTGACTGCCCACATCAAACTCCCCTCCGTTTCTCTCACCCCTCTCCCTTTCTCCTCCTCTCCTTCTCATCTGCCTGGCTCTGGAGGGACCCTCTGTTTGTCAGCCAGGCAGTGGAGCGTCTCCCTCTAACCCCACCTCCTCCTGGTTCTCTGTCTTTTTCCTTTTCTTTCTCGGTTTCTCTCTTTCTCAAAACGTCCGCCTCTCCCCTGCTCTGTTTTCCCTGTCTTTTCGCAATCCCCGTTTCTCCCTTTCCTCAGGTCTGTTAAACAGTATCTTCTGTCTTTAATGGAGACGTTATTGATAAAGACAAATAAAGGCCCGACATACACGTACGATCGAGTATGTTGGTTTGCTCTAAAAAGCAATGGGAGAGATGACAGGATTCATCTGATTCAAAAGATTTTCCAACGATGTTGTTAAGAAAGATGTTGTGAGTTACTGATAGCAAGTCGGTGAATGAGAGAAACTAAGATTGACTGGCCGAAAAAAAATCAATTCAAGGTCTGTGCAGCATTTCAGACACTACATAATTTTAAATGTTGCCTCATTATACTAATATATTGCACTGCAATGCACTGCAGGTGTGTCCTTGTGTAGCCTTGCAGCTCCTGTGACTTCCTACTTAAAGGGGGAATTCCATCGATTTCACACATCAGAGTCTGTTTACTTGTTTCGGGAAGGACTATTCCATATGTGGAGAAAAAAAGTTGTATAAAGCTTTTTGTGGCACCAGAGGGAGAAGCATGAAATCTGACAAAGTGCCTCAAAAGGAGTCACTTGGGTCGGCACTAGTTGAGGGTGAAGACTGCAAGTCTAAAAATCTAGAGCTGTACCAGACCTCTGCAGCCTGGAGGCTACATCAGCCACTGCTAGCATAACACAGCCAAATCTCCAGCCACACTGTCAATGGTCACACTGCATTGTGGGTAATGTAAGCAGTGGGTTTTTTTCACAAAGCAGATGATTGTTTGAGGTAAAAAAGAAAAAAAAAAGAAAAAAAACAACTTTGGTTCTGCTGCATTTATTTTGTATATCTTCCATGCTGAATTGGTGGTGAGGTACTGTGTGTATGATGTCGGGGGGCATCAACGAAAGTTAATCTTCTACATACAGTGTTTTGCAGGGGCGGCATCTTGCCATGCAGATCAGCTTTTGATATATTTGTCTTTCCGTTCTCTGCTGCTACCTCAGGACAACTGAGGTGAATGGAATCTTGTTTGTGACGCACTCAGTGTGAAAAAACAGTCGCTGTCACTGTAGATGAGCCACAGGCCCATCAACAGGTTTCCAAAGGACTGTTTCTTCAATGCAAAGTAATTCAGAAGAAAACGGTTTATTTTTTATTATTACACTTTTTTAGCACCAAAAACAAAATGTGTTTTTTTTTCTTCCACTGTTGAAGGGGGAGCAATAAGATGGGCAGCTAAAACACTAAAAATAGAGGAAAATGAGACAATGTGTTGATTTTTTCATAATTTGGCTAAAACAACTCTCAGTCTCAATCCCCTCCCTCAGTCCAGCCTCACCTTTCTTCCAGTCTTTCCTCACTGCTCGCCTCTTTTACTCCTCTCTCTGTTCCCCTGCCTCCTTTTTGCTCCTGACATGTGCCAAGATTAGAGGCAGAACGTGGGGCTTTATCGATTCCTGAAGCTGCGAGATGACAAGTTTGGTCTCAGATCTCCCTGTTTACATCTGATTGGCTGCAAGCTGCTTGTGGTCTCAGAGAAAGGGAGACAATAAGAGACAAAAAGCACCAATTTTCCCTCGTCTGGAGGAGACGGTGTCCCGTTATTTTTGCAGTGCTGCGTGTACAGGCATTTACACTCTAAATCTTCTGCGTCCTCAACATACTATTGTTTAGGGTTGTGTTGGTGGAAGTGCCAGAGGGGAGTCCATTGTGGCACACCACCGAGCTGCCAGGTCAGATCGTAGCAGACGCTGAAACGGACGACGGTGAGTCGCAGGGGCGTTTGGAGGAGGAGGTCCCTGCTGACAGAATCCATCACGCCTGCAGATGTGGCCCGCAGCTGGGGCAGGTGGATCAGAAAATGCCACAACAACGGCAGACAAGAGTGAGGAGGTGTTCATCGACTAGATCACCGCGACTCAACACCATCCCATTAAAAGGAAAGCCCCTCCACCCTCACTGCAGACAGGAGACGCTGTGGCCGAGGTCCCTCTCAGAGGGATTAGATCTGACAACGTTTACCGATCTGTCATCGTTTTGTCAGACAAACCCCTGAATCCGTGTGACCTTTGACCACTGGGCTCGTTTCCCCTTATTCTTTGAGACATCTGACATGCAGAGACGTGTCATATACATTCCGACGGCTGTATGGGCCTGTTTTGGTGCGACACACGTGACAAGCGTGCATCGGCTTTGCTCTGCCCACTGTGTCGATCAGCCAGGTGTTTTTTTTTTCTCCTTAAGGATTCTATGCATCACTGGATGTATAAATCAGCCCTATATCGGACGCTGGTGTCACTGAAATGTGGAAATTACCGGCTGACAGTCTATTGACTGGCCTGCCAGGCCTTGTTAAACCGACTGGCAGCATTTTCCGAGACCGAAGCACACAAAGCATCCTTTTATACCAACAACAAACTTCCTTCCTCCCCCTGCAGCTGTTTATCTACCTTTCAATTCATGTCACCTTTCATTTCTCGCTATTGTTTTCAGCTGTCTTCTCTCATGACCCCCAGTCTCTCTTGAAAGACGCATGTGGATTTCTGGCAGCTGACTGGCTGTTTTTTTTTTTTTTTTTCCCGTACCAACATGCCACGATTCTATGATTAGCCTATTAAGGTCTCTTTGAAGCCGTCCTGCATCCCTCTAAACATCTGGGGCAACATCAAAGACCACACATTACAGGGGGCCAGAGTTCAACTGGGAGCCACTGCGATTCAAGCATCATCTTGTCTTTTCCTTTTTCCCCCTCTTCTTCAGGGGTCTTGTTTCTGCACAGCGCAACTAAAGGAGAAGGATTGTGAGCAGGGAGGGGGGGGGAATAAGAGGAGGAGGAGGAGGTGGAGGAGGAGGTGGAGGAGGCAGCTTCTCTTCCTGCGTTTGTGTCCATCATGTGTCATGGCCGCTCCTGGCTTTCATGTTCTGTCTGGCTGAGTCTCCTGCTCCAGCAGTCTCTGTTTCCTCGCTGAAAATCTGTGTCCCTCAGAGGCAGGAGACGCGCTCTCCCCTCTGCATCCATTTCAGCTCGGCTCAGCTCAGTGTAGCTGGGCTCTGCGCTCACCTTGCTGACACCAGCTCCTCAGCAGACACCTCCTCCCCGCATGGGCTCAGCTGGCTGACAGGCAGCTGTCCGTCTGGATAAAGCCGGTGAGGACACACACACTGTAGTATGCAGTCACCATCACTGCCTACTTTTCCTTACACCTTTGCTACTGCTTTGATTTCCACTCTTCTTTTGCGGAGGCCTCTCACGCTCCCGCCGCAAAAGACACTGTACCTCAAGTGACATCAGGTGATGTTTTTTTCTCACACAGGTTATACTTTTCATGTATTTTTGTAGTTACATTCTTATTCATTGTTTGTTTTGTTTTTTTACCTCACAGAGTACCCTCTTCAGCCTTTCTTCCTGCTTTTTTTGCTAACGTAGAATTATCATCCTCGCTACATCTCAAGTGTGGCTAATTGTCGGGTCTAATACAGCAGACTTTGACTCAAAAAACACTCGAGTCTGTGTTTGATTACCACGGGAAGGAAAATTCAGTCGCAGAGGGCCCAAAACAAGCCAGCAGCTGATGAAGACAAATGTGCAAACACATGTTGGCAGAATTGCTTTTTGGTTGAGCGTGATCGGCTACGCTCAGGAGGGCGGAACCAGGAGTTGTGATTTATAGTTTTCTGCTGTCCCTGGACCACCACTGTCTGCTGCCTCCCACTACTGTAATTACCATGTGTGTCTATTAGAATAGTCCTGCTGCCCACAATGCATCACCTCAGCCGGGAGGAGAGGAGAGCTAGCGCTCGCCCAGAGATAGTCTTGTTATTCAAACAGTGTTCTCTACAAAAGCATGATACACGGGCAGAGTGGAAAGCAAAAACACACTGCAGATGATGTGATAAAGGTCAAAAAGAACATTGCTGAAAGGTTGAGGGGTGTATCGAAAGAGGGTGTCTTTGACTTTATTTGGATGCCAAAACATATCAAATTTGTAGCTGTAGTATAAATCATATATACTTAAAGCTGATCAGCCTTTTTGTACTCTATCATGAAGGAATGTCCTTAATACTTTCAACATCAAAGTTGTTTTCATGTGTTTTTTTGAAGCAGCCTCACCTGTGGATTTCACAACATTTTCAACCATGTTTTACATCACATGCCCTCCTACATCCCCGCTGACCGCTGCAGAGTCTGCCGGTCTGGATTCAGTTTGCTTTGCCTTGGGCTTAATAGCATCTCCTAGTGGGCAAACTGCCCGCTGTTTTCAGTCCCATGAAAATTAATGCTCTGAATAATGCGATTCAGTCAATACCTTCAGGTACCCTGACAAATAAGAGAACTTGACATCTTCTGAGCTTGTTTATAAGTTGGATTTCTCCGCAGTGTTTCCATTATGGATCATTTTCCTTTGCTGTTTTGTAGTCAGAGCGCGTGCTCAGTCAACTTCCCACAGACTTTGTCAAGGCATTTGTATCCGTCTGCATCAATTACAGTTCTGTTTAGAGCTGATAACCCGTTTTCCATAAGATAACTCGATTTCTTTTTCTTTCTCAAATGAATAATATTTGTTTCGTCTACCTAAGAGGAACCGTATCACCTTTTTTTCTCCCTCATGAGGGCTCTGAACCGATAATGAGACCTGGCACTGAGCTCTGGCCAGTGTCATTTATGCTGTAATTGGCCTGAGGGTGTAAAGGGCAGCCATGCATCAGAGAAGACAGAAAACTAAGTGGCTTACAATGACAGCCCTGAGAGGATGAAATACAAGTAGAGGATACGCATAAGTCACAAGCAGGGAGAGTTTATGAGCTGTTTAATGGTAAGACATGCGTTATGGCTACAAACATACGTGATGATTATTGCATAGGTTAATAAATGCATGACTGACTGAATGAATAAATGGGCTTTTTTTTAAAGTCAAATCGCTGTTCCACAAGGAGTACACTCACATCTAAATATACTTACTTATCACATTCGAAACAAAGAAAATCAATCAACCAATTCAAAATGTGCACACCATTCTAAGATCTCAGTATCACTGCATACGCTGCTTAAGAGGTGTTGGTGGATTCAGGATGTTTGAGGGGCACCAGCAAGTAGAAAGGTCACTGAGGGCACCATAGATCATGTCTTACCTGCCGCGGGGCCGTCCAAGAGGAACATGAACATAGGCGCACCAGAGGGTACAAAAAAAAAGCATCTAATATCCAGATGTAACAGAAAAGTCCTTCGTCTTTTTGTCTTTTAAAGTAAATTGTTAAATAACACCATCTCTAGTTATGCTATTATTGAAGTTTTCTTTCAAAATGAAAAGCATGTTTTTACATACATATTGTTGATGTATTCTGTCAAAATTCATATAAGTAGCTTCTTACGTAGTCTCCCATGATTCACAGTCACTGACTTTTTGCTACTGTCTACTCTTGATAAAACAATTAACCTACTTAACAGTCTGTTAGTAATAGCTTGTTTCCACTAATAAATATCTCATATACCTCAATGCCATCTGCTCACATATTTTGTAAACTTGTAATCCCAGTACATTACTTCAGGCCATGTGTACAGTAAATAAGATGTTGTCTTACATGGTTGAATCAAGGGTCATGGGACTGATTGAGGTTACACGGAGGATGGGGTTGTGTTGTTCACACTGATATCATCGCTCATTAGAGAAATAAACATGGTCTCAATTGATCTCCGTGACCACGAGCTCAAGTGTTTTCAGCTGAATTTGTGAGTCATTGATTTCTATGGCTTATTAAAGGTACGAGTATCTTATAGTACAGAAAGATGTGAAAGCAGGATTACCGGGAAATAGAGGTATTGATTGGGTCAAGAAGCTGCAGGCATTTCAAATTCCGCCAGAGAGACAGGATTTGACATAAGAACGGTGTTGACTGAGAGATATGGGAAATTATTCTGATGAGTCATTCCTGTGTTTAAGAATGTGGTGAAAATACAGAATATTGATGTTTTTTATTGTAAATAAATTGGGTTGTTTATAGCCAGCAGTGTGGCACTTACATCAGGGCCTTGTACACACTGCATGGAGCCACAGTGAGACCCCTTCTACTTCTAACACATTGCACAAAAAACTGAATCAGCAAGTAAACACATGTATCTGCAGCGATTATAAATTAAATCAGTGAAGGAGCATTTCGAACACATCTAAGACAGTCTGCATAATCTAAAATCACATCATCCTGCTTTAAAATCATTTCTGTCATGGCTTCTTAGGTTTTAGGTCCTAGCCATAAAACAAAGAAGGAATACCCTCCTACTGTTACACACTTACAGTATAATGGATTAGATTGGGATAGTATTTCAAAATAAAAGACAACAGATTTGACTGAAATCACATTTTCTTGAGTGAATTAAGGCAAATTATTGTGACACAAAATAGAAGTAGCATAATGCAATTTCAGAAAAGAAAAGCTCAAATATTAGAACAGAAAACACAGGATTATCATCTGTTATCACTGTTAGATTGACTGGTTTTAGTAAATGTAGTCTATTTTAACATTTCTTTGAGATTATTTGCATCAGTAATGTTTGTAGACACAACAGTAAAACTAATCAAAATGCAGATAGAAGCTCAGATATAGATTTGAAAAAATAAATAGTCTGTCAAATATTTATTTGGCCCAATGATACTAGTACTACTAGTACTAGTATTACTAATTATGCTGGGACCACTGTTCCCCTCATAATACGGCTCTTCATATAACAAAACATAATACTGTATTGCATAATCATATGATGTGTGTGTAAGATATTAGTCTGTAAGGTTACTTATGACTATAGCTGTGAAATGACATGGAGTAAAAGGTTTAAATTATTATCTCGGCGCCTGTGTTTTTGTCCAGTAGGTGGCAGTGTCGCTACGTGCCCCATCTAGCATCATGACGTAAGACAACCCGGAAGTTGGACGACCAACATTCATATGAGCGATCCTTCTTCTTAAAACAGCTAGCTGGTGCGTAGCTACATCCTGCATGTATAGCAAAAAACATTTGACCCACAAATACAACGTACGTAAAGTATTTTGCTTGTTTTGTATTATTAAAATGGTCGTTTTTAGTTTAAATGTTGTCGCGGTTATGTTTTTTGTGTCGCTTGTTTCGTTGATAGCTAGCTAGCTAGCTAACCGTTGTCTCTGTTATTAAATTGACAGATGTAACCTTACTTGTTGTTGTTGTGTCTTCACAGAGAATTGCGGGTGGATCTGCATCCGTCGAGCAGATCTTCTTGCCAGAGGGAAAATGTCGTCTGGCAGGGGAGGATCATGGACCTTTGCTGGAGCTGTAGTTGTGGCCTTGTTGCTGCTGGATTTTGTTGATTTTGCCCAGACGAAGGTAAAACATACTCGCAGCCAAAACCTGATAGAAACAGGCATTTGTCCTACAGCTGAATCAGTTTGAAAGACTTGACTAACACTTCTGGTCATTTTAATACATTTACTTTGACGAGTTGTGAGAAGATTATCAGTAACTTTGTAGATGTTTATTTCTTTTCTTTTTTGTGGGGGAATTTTATGAATACGAAATGTGTATGATTTGATTTTAATGAGGTAAAACTGAGAGCAAGATTTCCTATTTAATCAGACATTTATGTAACTGAGATTTGATATTATCAGAAATAAGTTGTCTACAGTTACATATGCAGCCCAAAACAAATGCACCAACTTTCCTATGTAGTTCTCTGTACATGCCTTGTTTTTTTTGTTTTTTTTTTTATAACTCAGTTTACTTAACAAGGAGGGAAAAACATGTGGGTGCCATGGGAAAGATGGCTTGGCTATAGTATTAAATCAGCAGTTGGTTTCACATTGATGCAATTTATTTGTTTATTATTACAGAACTTTGAAGATGTTCGCTGCAAGTGCATCTGCCCGCCATACAGAAACATCTCTGGCCACATATATAACAGAAATGTCTCGCAGAAGGATTGGTAAGAAAAACACGTCATCTAGACTTTTAAGTCAGCTTCATCTTGTTTTTGCCTTGTAAAGTAGCATAAGTAAAAGTACGTCAGTTATTGAGGGTCATGATGGGAGTGTATCCAATCCCGGCTGACACTGTACATGACTCACATAGAGACAGGCAACGATTCATGCTGACATTCACACCTACAGGCAATTATGGGTTACCAATTAACCTAACCTGCATGTCTTTGGACTTTGGTAGCTGGCTTCTTGCTATAAACAGTGCCACACATCTGTGACTGTAGAAGTAAAGACCTTGTATTTGTGAAAAGATGTCTAACACACTGATGTATTTTCCAGTAACTGCCTCCATGTAGTGGAGCCCATGCCGGTGCCCGGCCATGACGTGGAAGCCTACTGCCTGTTGTGTGAATGCAAGTATGAGGAACGAAGTAGCAACACCATCAAGGTACGACTGACTTTATTTGGGTTTCATTCAGACTTCTGGCAGCTCATCTCATTCAGTTATATCTTGAGTCACACCAAAGAAGATTATCAGGGCTGATGTAATATTATGTCGCATTTGAGTCATTTCAAACATCATGAAGTATCTGAAGTTTGTCTGCGCCATTAAAAGAAATATAAAATACAGTGTCAATGGATGTCACATTTGCGTCCTCCGTACTGAAGAAATGGAGAAATTGCCTTTCTGTCAATCTTTCCTCTCTAGAATTTAAAAAAATGTTAGTTTTAACACCCAACAACTTTAGTATTTCTAAATGTTTTTTTTTCTTTCTGTGTCCCAGGTAACCATTATCATTTACCTGTCTGTTGTTGGCGCACTGCTTCTCTACATGCTGTTCCTGCTCCTGGTAGATCCTCTAATCCGCAAACATGACCCGTACACACAGCCACTACACAATGAAGAGGACTCTGAGGTAACCATGCAAACACATGCATGTATTCAATTTCATATGAATGTGATGTCCTTGAATTAATTTTTAGTTTTTGTATGTGTGTGTTCAGGAGATGCGTCCACCAGTGGACCCCCAGGCCAGAGGAAACACAGTGTTGGAGCGTGTTGAGGGAGCACAGCAGCGCTGGAAAAAGCAGGTCCAGGAACAGCGCAAGACTGTCTTTGACCGCCACAAGATGCTTAGTTAAACCCTACAGTTGACCTCAGGCCAGGGTTAGAGTAGGTCCCTTCTCTGGGCTCAGTTACACTGTCACCAGCTGCACTATCACTAACCTCTTCATCACTGCTGTGCACTGCACCCTCTGAATAAATATTTCCTCACTAAGAAACATGTCAACATTTTGATCTAACAAGCAGATATTTTTAATTTATCAAATGTAAGACTTGAGGCTTATTTGCAGTTGTGAAAGAAACTGCATGTTTTCACACTATTAACCGCTCGGAATCATCTCAATCATTTCAGCAATTTTCAATGCAACAGATTTTGAATGTCTTGATAAAGTTAGAACCCTTTTCATCAATTTAGAAAGACTGTGAATAGCTTTATGCCTCCGTGTGACAGTTTTTCCTGTTTGCTTTTGCAAAATTGGTACAATATTAAGTTCTCTTGTAATATAATTTATAAACTTACCTCAGTACAGGTAAACTTTATGTATGTGAAATGTCAGTTTAGTTTAGAAATGGTACCTTACCTGTGCTATTGCCAAGCATTGCACATCTTTACAAGTTTAGCTCTGATAATAATTTATTTCTTCTAATTATTGTTATTAACATGTATTTTGTCCCCTTATGCTGTGAATAGTAACCTGGGCATAATTAGTATCATTTGCACCCATAGAGTTTTTAAAGGATTGTTATTTAATTTTTTTTTTCTTTTGGCATTTTAAAGCTTTTACATTGCTTCCTTTAAGATAGCCCAAACATGTGCCTTCTACTGTTTCTCTCCTCCTGTGGCTAAGTGTGTTACAACAAACATCAGTGCGAAACATGCCTCTCAAGTGTTAAAGATGCAGCGCTTGTAAAACAATACCAATAGTTACAGAAAGGTCTTCATATGTTTTGGCGAGAATAGTGTCTCTCAAGTAGTAGCTGTAAATTAATTGAAATCTTTATATATTGAATCGATCAGTGGATTGGAAGCTGACTGGCAAACAGTTTGTTCAGTGAGGTAGGCACACGGCCACATTTGTGTCCTGCATTTTGCATTTTGATGGAATGTACTTTCCCATGCTGTGAGAGAAATGGAGAACAGGGCATTAACAGAGCTTTAAAGCTGTCCTCAGTTGAGTCCAATCTCTGCCACTGGAGAATGTCCTAAATCAGTAAAGCTGCTGATAATGCGGTTAAGTGTGGCAGACTCGGGATGCCTCGTGGCTTTGAAGTGCAGTGTGCGTCGTTATGTGTCAGTGAATTCCCCCTCACATCCGACTGCTGAAGCTCCACTTGGGGAATTTATTAATACGATGAAGAGAGGATCACTGATTCACATTACCTCATGCACAACATGAAGTACTGAATTTTATTCGTCTGTAATGGATCGTTTTTATCACTGAAGTGTTTTTGAATGATTTATAAATATAATTTGATATCACTGGTATCAATGTTTTGTAAATGTATTTAACTCCAGGCTAACTGGAGTTTTGCGTTGCACGTGTCTATACATTCAGCTTGATGTGAAATAAAAAGACCAAAATGTTCTGCTTGAGTACAAAATGTTTTTTTTTTCCTTCATTCCTTGAGATGTTTGGGAGTATTCTTTTGTTTGGCACTAGGGGGCAACAGAGTACACGGTATGTAGGCTCACAGTTTGCACACAAACTCGTCATCAAAGTTATCCTAACATATGATGTCATGTTGAGCTTTTGGGAAACCTTTCAACCATTTCACCTCGCTCTTATGGATGATTATGTTGTTAGTATGACCAGTCTTAAACTGTTACGTATCTGTTACACCTCTGTTATTTCCATATTGACATTGCTCTATCCACTAATCTGTTTAGGGCTAGTTCATTTCTTTTTATTTCCCAATGTTTATTTGCATTTTGTAGTGATTATTTGAGCGTATCTTTTACATATCTTTATGCACATTTTCATAAAGACACAAGCCAATAGCAATTTAATAAAATATTAGTTTTATTAATTTGGAATTTTTGCATTTTATATATTGTGACGCACACTGGAAACACATTACTTCCACACCCTCTGTTTAACTTTAACCCTAGCCTTATATAAACATTTACCAAAAGATTTATAATCCTATATAATGCTATTACCAGACGTGTGGACATATTAAAAGGTTCAGTGTATTGGATTTAAGTGGCTGGATTGGCTGAAATTGATATTGATCATATATGATATTATATGATAATTATAAAAATGAGTGTATAATCACCTGTGTTTTTGCTCCCTTCAGTAGAACCTTTAATATCTAATATAGAGGGAGCGTGTCCCCCTCCACAGAGGCAGCCATTTTACACCACCATGTTTCTATTGTAACCAGACCAAACCAACCAATGCTGGCTCTAAAGACGACTATTTGTGTTTTTTGTTGATGTGGTTGTTTTGTTTTGTTAGCACCCACTATGGGGGTGGGTGAGGCGAAGGGTGTCCAGTTGGTTAGTTATAGATGCCACAAAAATCTTACGCACTGGACCTTTAACTGTTTAGTAATGTACAGTGTTCATCAGCAATTATAGCCTCTGCTATGAAAACATTTTATTATTACAACAGTCTTTTCCTAATTGTCACTCAAGACAAGGGAGTTATAGGCAGTATTAGATACATGATCACATATCTGCTTTTAACTACATAATAGTGTTACAGACCCTTTAACTAATGTTTATATACCACATTCTAAGTGTGTAATTGGAGAAGTTACAGTGACTTGTTACCAACCACCTCACCCTGCCTTAAATTTCTTCATGAAGGATTCACATGGAGGAAAAAGACCCCACATGTAAACACACTGAAGGTTAGCTCCTGCAATGAATATTTCCACCTGCACAGTGTCACAGCAAAGGCAGTCACAGCGGTGTGTCTTCTCTCTGCTCCTTATTTTGCCACAGTTTAGGTTTCAGCCCAAGTGTGCAGCAGGCAGAGCAGCAGAGTCTGTTTTGAAAGGAAGTGCAGGTTCATGGGCTTAGTGGTCATATTCTACTAGTGTGAGACCCCACAAACTGTGTCTCTCCCCTTCTTTGTGCTCTCGTATGCCACCGCTGCCCTGCCCCAACCCCCCCTTTGATCTCATTTACTCCCATCTTCAACCTTCTACCCCCCCTACTCCCTTAACCATCCCCAAGCATGGCCTGTCACTGGTACACAATCTAAATTTAAACCGCAGCAGGGCCAACTGCTCCTCTAGCTACTCTGGGCTCCTGTTATTTTTCCCTACTGAGGGGGCTTTTTCTGTCAGAGGCCCTCAGCCAGGAGGAGAGGCCTGTGGCTCCGTGTGTGTGTGGGACTGAGGCAGAGGAAGAGGAGAAGAGGGAAGACAGGGTGGCGGAGGAGCGCATGAGGGATCGGCAGGTCTGGAACCTTAGAGGGGGCCTTCACAACGCGGAGCTATAGACTGCCTCAGTTTGGGATTGTACAGTGAGAGGACACATTTCTACAGGACTGGGAGCTTGTCTCAATCGGAGGCTTCGAGATGGCGTCCAACGCAGAAGCCAAGCCGGTCATCATGAATGAGGAGGAGCTGAAGAGGAAGCAGAGGGAGAAGCTGAAGAAGCTGCAGGCCACGGGGGGCAACCCTCGACCTGCGAGATCCCTCTTCTTCTTCACCCTGAAGAATCCCTTCCGCAAGGCTTGCATCAACATTGTGGAGTGGAAGTATCCTTTATATTACACACACACACACACACACACACACACACACACACACACACACACACACACACACTACACTTTGATCTATTAAGTAGGCCTCAAATCATGCCCTTTTAGACGTACTTTACTCTTAAAGGAAGGTATTATACAGTTATTACAGCAGCAAGCCTCTCGTTAGGACAGCTACAGAAATAAGGTGTCTGCAGGCCTGTGAATTATCAGCCATGTAGTTCACCTGTGGGAGGCTAAGTCTCTTTTAAATCTGTTGTAAGGCGATCCCTGTAGTGTTAAGACTTTTGTTATGTATCTGGCAGCCCTGAGTCCAAGTCCAAGTTTGTAGCCTTCATGTTTTCACCTGTAGAGCTTCTCAAACTTATCAATGCACTTTTGGCCACCTTTTGGCATCCTGATAGCTGACATTCTGCTTTTAATGTGGAAAGAGCTGCGCTGAAGTGCTGTCACTGTATGAGGGCTTGACGCATGAACACAAGGCACGCTGCTGAGTGATGTTATGGAACCTATGGGGAGTTTCCTGCTGACGTCCAAGAACCATCTAGACATATCTATCCTGTGACAACAGATGGCTTACAGAGTTGAACAGTGAATGAAAATTGTGTAACACCATTGTGATTTTACTGAACAGTTGTGTCCATATGCTCTGGCAGGTCATGTTTTTGTTTTTTACTGCAGCAGTTTAATCACATTGGTATGTGATTCCATAATACAGGGAACATGTGCTGTATTTAGAGCCAAATTTGAAAAATGGACGAAAACCTATTTAATCCTCCTTATTTTACTTATTCTAATTCTACAAGTGCTCCCAAATTGTAGAATTAAAGAAAAATACTCCAAGCATCTTTTTTCCCGATGAGCTTTCTGTGTTTAAATGGATCGGTCATATTCTTGGGCTGTGCAGCTGTTCCACGGCGTCACAGGGAGACATGATGCTGACCAGGCAGGGGAATTTCTTTGAGGGAGAGCCCCCTATGGATGAGAATGAAGCAGCACAGCAGACAAGATTACATTTAGTGTGACTGCTATGCTGGCTACCCAATGGGCTGTTATAGGGATGATGTTTCAGGCAGCATTAACAGGCACTGACCCACGTTAACTTGGTCAAGCTGTGTGATTTTTTTTCAGTTGGTTTCATCACACTCCATCACAAGAAACGCTCATAGATACAGAAATTGACAAATTATTGAAGTTTTTCTTACCCTTCCATTGTTAATATTAGCTAGACATGTACTCAGTGTTGTCTAAAGTACACAAAAGTCATACTTGAGTAAAAGTAAAGATATCGTGTTAATATATTACTTTGGTAAAAGTGCAAGTCACCCACACAAATAGTGCGTGAGTTAAAGTCTTCAAGTATCTGATATGACATGTACTTAACAAAAGAACAAGTAAAAGTAAATTAAATGTGTTTACATGAACCTATAAACTATACATTTAGTGGTGACTTGCTGTTGGTGTTAACAGCAGTGGCCTTTTCAATCTTGCCAAATACATAATATTTAGCATTTTTCTGATAATCAGAATCACTGTTTTTGTTCTCTATCAGATTGCAGAAAAAAAAATCATTTAAAAACGTCTCTTCTTTGGCTCTACTGCAGCATGCAATCTGTAAAGTAATTAGCAACTAAAGATATCAGGTAGGTGTAGTAAAAAGTTCAACATTTACCTCCAAAATGTAGTGAAGCAGAAGTGTAAAGTAGCTTAGAATTTAAAATGCAAGTACCTCAAAGTTGCATTTAAGTACAGTATCTGAGTAAATGTTCCTAGTTACTTTCTGTCACTGCATGTAATGTAACTCAGATATTATCACCATGAATTATTCCAGGTTGACTCATGTTTGGTTTGGGGGTAAGGGCATCAGTCCTCCTCATGTGTTGTTGTTATGCTCCTGAGTTTCCTTGTCCAGAACCTTTGAGATCATCATCTTACTGACCATCTTTGCAAACTGTATCGCTCTGGCTGTGTTCCTGCCCATGCCTGAGGAAGACAGTAATAACACCAACGCAAACTTGGTGAGTATTAACACATACCTTTTTTGTGTGTATGACTCAGAACGTGGTATTGGCATTTGTTGGTCATGATCCGTACGGTAAAGGAAGTTGGTCTTTTGTTTCATCATGACCAGGCAATAGACAACAGTGCAGCTGTGTCCAACAAATTACCATGACTGTTTTGAGCCTGCAAAGCCAGTCAATTTATGGCTAAGTGTTTCAGCTGGTCAGCTGTGTGCCAAGACCCATTTGAATGCCTCCAGACACAACTCAGTTCTTTATTTGGAGTCCCATCTGTGTTTGCGGGGAGCATTCTGTCAAACAATGTGCTATTACTTTATCCTCCAACTGTGATAAGTTCATCCTTCTCAGAAACTGGCTGTTAAAGAAGATAACTATACAAAAAGCACGAAATGATGTGTGTAAATTACAAAGATGTTAAGCAGGAAATGGCTTTAATGGCTTTAAATGGCTAAAATTGCTTTACAGCAACACTGTGTAACTTCCTTTAGAATGATGGTTAATCGTTGAGTCTCTTTCCATCCATTTATCCATCCATCCATCCATTACCCATTTATCATCTGCAGGGTCCCCCGGGGGGCTGGTGTCAATCAAAGCTCTCACGCCTAAATCATCAAATGCCAAAGCGGGTCTTTGGCGTCGGACCCGAACCTGAACAAACAGTGTTGGTATTTGACGATGTGGGAATGAGACTCAACAAACAATAACCTTCATCCAGAATTACTTTAAAAGTTACTTAGGGTTGCTTTAATGTCAGTTTTTATGAATCTGTGCTTTTAGTGAAATGCCTCCCAAGCAGGTTGAAATATACAAGCTACTGAAACTGAGCTTGTTTTTTTACTACGTCAAAAATTGAGGAGGGTCTCATGACTTCTTCCAGACTAGACTTGTGCAGATGTTCGACCCCTGGATGCTTCTGCTGTTATATTTCAGCCTCACAAGTGGTGTGTGTTTACACTGGTGCATGGACGTGGATAGGAGTGTGTGTTATGCAGTAGCTAAACGAAACGACTCAGGGATTGTCGGACTGTGAACTTGTGGTGTAGTGAGCAGCAGATATGTTTGCTCTTGCAGAGGGTACGCATCCTGCCAATGTCTAGATATTTGAGGCTGTATTGACACTGGTGTTATGATATTGAGGAGGCTCTTTGTTTGAGACTTGATATGTGGATCTCTGATGGCTCAAATGTCAATTTCTAACACCATGTGTAGCTAGCCATTGCCCGCTTTCCACCATTCAGTCAATAAACTCCACACATCAATAGGTTAAAGCTATTAATCTTGTTGGTGCCCGGCTGATTGACCTGCACCCCACAGAATTTCATCAAGTCATCAGGTATCTGGGCCTGAAACTGACCCCACTTGTGTGATATCTTTGCTTTGGCCCTGCTCACCAGCCTCCCAGCCAAATCCTTCTTACTTCTCACTGCACCATTCCTCAGAGGTGAGCGATGTAAGAAGAGCAGGTCAGCTTCTCCCCCCACCACCACCAATTGCTGTTAGAAGTAGGTCAGCCCAGAGAGCGTCACTCACCCGACTGACGCAGGTGGATGCATGTCGCCTCATGTAACCACTCATACTCACAGGTTCATAAAATATGATGGTTTGAAACATTGATACGCTGCAGATACGTTGAGGCGCAGCTCTACTTGTTGCCCCACTTAGTTTCATTTCTTTTTCAGCCTGCGTACTTCCAAGTTTGGCCTCAGAGGTTGTGATTGATTAGTGGTTTCGGGTCTGCTGCCAAATATTACTGACCTGATTTGTTCAAAAGGATCAAACAGCCAATCACATATGATTTATTGTATACTATGCCTCAAATGAACTCTCTTGATGATACCTGTGACTCTATCATACTGTCCTCATATTACAGCCTCTGCTCCTACATCATCTGTATTCACAATGGTAATTAAGAGTGAAAGCGGAAGCAGTCTCTCTATTGATGGCATTTTCAAGCTGCTTTTGTGTGCGAATATGTGCGTTGGAGTGTTTTGGTAGCACCTCATGTTTTCTCTGAAAAACAACAACACTGATTATAAAAACCCAGATACAAGCCTTATTTTCAAACAGTCATTTTATTTAATCACCCTGATCTTTAACCGCTGACCACCTCCAAAATAATTACATTTTCTGGAAACAGATTGCTTCGCACAGTGTGACAAGGCTCATACTTGTTCAATTGTGGCTCAATTTATTTCATTAATCACAATGTGACTCATGGGCCACCCATCTGTTCAAACCTTATGAGGTCATGTTTAATCTGCGAGAGGTTGTCAAAGCTAATGAGTTCATCTAATACCAGCAACATCTATTGCTTTTCCCCAGAGGGGCTGCTTAAATGCCAAAGTTGTCATTTATTCCAAATATTCAATATTCTGCTAGAGAATTAAACCTGAGGGTTGTGAGATTTAAAACAATGCAATTTGTTTGTGTGTCTTCCTGCAGGAGAGCTTGGAGTATATCTTCCTGATCATATTCACGTTAGAGTGCTTTCTGAAGATAGTGGCATATGGGCTCGTGTTCCATGAAGGCGCCTATTTACGGAACTGTTGGAACATATTGGACTTTGTCATCGTCTTCATGGGGTAAGATGAGCTCAGAGCTGCAGCAGAGGACACAGCTTCCCCCGTTGACCACATTCTAAGAAATGCCCAGAGCACTTAAAGGTTCAATATGTAGAAATCTCAGTTGATAACGCTGAATAAATGGCAGTTAACAGTTTGGACGTTATGCTAATCAGCTAGCCTCTGCCCATCCTGGTCCAAAGCTCCTGTTTTAGCAGCGACGCTCCCCTGGTGCTCCAAGCTCCCAGTCTGAACTGCTAGCTGCACGACTAACTGAGCTAACAAGCTAATGGCAGCTTGAGTTAGCAACTGTTATTGTTATTTGGATGATATGCTGGCCCCTTATTTGTTTTACGTATTGAGTTCAACAGGATGCCAATTCTTACATATTGTACCTTTAAGTTTGAAGAGTAGAGAATGTCGTTTATGACAATCATATTGAAACTGGAATAGTTTTCTTTTGAATGCCCATTTTGCAGCGCTCAATTAGGTTATTGTATGGGTAGGCAGTTATGGTTCTCTAATCTTTTCCTACAGTCTCTTCACCTTTGCCTTGGATACCATCAATAAGATAGCAGGAGTGCCGATGGAGAAGGGTGGAGGGTTTGACATGAAGGCACTGAGAGCCTTCAGAGTGCTGCGGCCCTTACGTCTCGTCTCTGGAGTCCCCAGTAAGAGCCCTGTATTTATGTTACACTGGAAATATTGCGCAGCTTATGTCAAGAACGCTTTCTGGAGATGCCACTGGGAAAAATGTTTTGGTTTTATTGTTCCCATTCAGGCCTGCAGGTGGTGATGAACTCCATCCTCAAAGCCATGCTGCCTCTGCTGCACATCGCCCTGCTGGTCTTTCTGCTGGTCACCATCTATGCCATCATGGGACTAGAGCTCTTCAAGTGCAAAATGCATAAGACCTGCTATTACACTGGCACAAGTATGCATAAACACGTTGTCAGTTATAGTCACACCTAATATATTATCTGTTGTAAATCCCTGAAGCTACATTAAAAATCATATTCATCTCATCTCTTTGACCCACAGATATCTACGCCACGGCAGAGGGTGAGCTGCCTGCTCCCTGCGCTCAGGCTGGTAACGGACGTCGCTGCATGATCAACGGCTCTGAGTGTCGACCGAACTGGGAAGGTCCCAACAACGGCATCACCCACTTTGATAACATTGGCTTTGCCATGCTGACGGTCTACCAGTGTATCACCATGGAGGGCTGGACCAAAGTGCTCTATTGGGTCAGTGACTGCTTGAATATCGCCTTTTGTTGTTTTTCAGCTTCAGGGTTGGGGAATTGTGCTCATGCCATCAAAAACCTTTACATTTGTCTATATGTATTGTATATTAATTGTAAGTAAATGGTACACCTTATATATACATTGTTTCTGTCTCTCAGGTTAATGATGCTATAGGAAATGAATGGCCCTGGATCTACTTTGTTCCCCTCATTCTGATCGGCTCCTTCTTCGTGCTCAATCTTGTTCTGGGTGTGCTCAGCGGGTAAGACAACTAAAATCTTCTATTCCTTCACCTATCTCCTCACATGAACAACCTTTAAAAATAATCACATGCTTTTTATCTCTTTGCACTCAGAGAGTTCACCAAAGAGCGAGAGAAGGCCAGGTCACGCGGAGAGTTCCAGAAGCTGCGAGAGCGTCAGCAGCTAGACGAAGACCTGCACGGCTACATGGAGTGGATCACTCACGCTGAAGTCCTGGATGCCGACCGAGAGGGCAAAGGTCAGCGCTGTGAAGCGAACCACCCCAGCACCGAACCGATTGTGGTGATACTGTTGAATCACACCTGTTGTTCTCTTGTTGCAGGACTCCTGCCTTTGACCAGTGGAGATTCAGACACAGACAGCCTGTACGACCTGGAAGGCAAGAGTCGAATCATCTACTACTAGTAAGTCTGCTGTAAATGTGTAAATGTTCACATGCAATATTCACCGCGACTTGGCACGTTGAGGCAGGGTTATTTTTCTGTTTAGCCGCCTGGCCCGTCGCTGGAACCGTTTCTTCAGGATGAAGTGTCTGGTCTATGTGAAGACAAAAGCCTTCTACTGGCTCATTATGTTCCTCGTCTTCCTCAACACCCTGACCATAGCAACAGAGCACCACCATCAGTCTGACTCACTCACTTCCCTGCAAGGTTGGTGATGAATATATATATAAGTATATAAATACTATATATATATATATATATATATATATATATATATATATATATATATATATATATATATATATATATATATATATTATTGTAAACATTTTTGTTCATACATTCAAATATTTCACTCCCAACTTCATCCATTTACCTTTCCCCTCTCATATCTTCACAGATGTGGCCAGTCGTGTCCTGCTGGTGCTGTTTGTCCTAGAGATGTTCATCAAGATGTATGCGCTGGGTCCCAGAGCATATTTCATGTCTCTGTTTAACCGTTTTGACTTCTTTGTGGTCCTGTGCGGCATCCTGGAGATGATCATGTTCTCTGCAGGAGCCGTGGCTCCGCTGGGTTTCTCTGTGCTCAGGTGTATCCGACTGCTGAGGATCCTTAAAGTCACAAAGTAAGTCATGTCCCCCGCAAAGGACCATGTCTTATTGAATTAGTTGCATGTGTGATTTAATGTTATTTCACAGCTCTCTCCCTCCAACCGTTTTGCAGGTACTGGACCTCCTTGAGTAATCTTGTGGCCTCTCTCCTCAACTCTGTGCGCTCCATCGCCTCCCTGCTCCTTCTTCTCTTCCTCTTCATTGTCATTTTCTCGCTCCTGGGCATGCAGGTGTTTGGGGGGAAATTCAACTTTTCTGACCACAGACCCAGACGCAGTAACTTTGACAACTTCCCTCAGGCCCTCATCAGTGTGTTTCAGGTGAGGTTGGACACGGGTCCATGCAGCATATCTTGCCCACCTTTTTATGGCTCACATGAATGAATCGTTTCCTGCTTTTTAACACTTGACTATCTCTCAGATCCTAACAGGAGAGGACTGGACCTCCATCATGTACAATGGCATTATGGCTTATGGAGGGCCTGAGATTCCCGGCATCCTGGTCTCCATCTACTTTATTGTCCTCTTTGTCTGTGGAAACTGTATCCTTCAGATACACTGACAATGATTCAACCATGGAAAGAGTTTGCAGTCTTGTTAGCTGCTCTCAGACTTAGATAGTCCGTCAGATCTGCTGTTTTAATTTCTTTTCTGTTTTGAAGTACTTGTTTAGGTAAAGTGTTTACGATTCGAGGAAACTTTTTGTTCATGTTTGTATGATTTATACTTTCAGCATTTATTTTTTTTGACTGTGATTAATGTGATTTTAATATTTAAGATATCTTTTGATCATGTAATATTTTAAGGTCCACAGCAGCTATAATGTTTATCCTGTTTACCATCTCAGATTCGCAAGT
Organism: Acanthopagrus latus; assembly: GCF_904848185.1. Lineage (NCBI taxonomy): Eukaryota > Metazoa > Chordata > Actinopteri > Spariformes > Sparidae > Acanthopagrus > Acanthopagrus latus. The sequence continues at coordinate 15,593,227 of NC_051045.1, forward strand.
TAGCAAGCCCCCATTTGCTAATTAGCACAACAGGATGTACAGTTGAGGCTAATTGAAATCGATTTCACGAACAGAAGTTTTAATCTGATAATAATAACCACATTTTGCACAAAAGACAAATTGTAAACACAACAATAAAAAAAGATTAACGTTTTCCTGAGCTCAGACGTCAGACATCCTCCTCAATGTCTTCTTGGCCATTGCAGTCGACAACCTGGCAGAGGCTGAGAGTCTGACTTCAGCTCAGAAAGAAAAGGCGGAGGAGAAGATGAGGAGAAAACTACTTAGGTAATGACAAAAAAATGCCAAAAGTCTGGGATGGTCTAATCTGTCTCCTCATAGTTAAACTTTACTCCATTTCCTGCCTCTCTTACCCTCCAGGTCCAAAATGCCCGATAAGACTGACGAGGAGAGGGAGAGGATAGCTAAGAAACTGGCAGAGCAGAGAGCCAAGGTGGAGAACATGCCCACCACGGCCAAGGTTAGCTTTGTTTCTGGTGTCACACTACGCTCAGGCAAAGTTTCAGGAGAATCACTATGATACATTTACATTGTTTTCTCTTTCAGCTTAAAATAGATGAATTTGAGTCCAATGTGAATGAAGTGAAAGACCCATTCCCGCCTGATGACTTCCCAGGTAACACAAAAACTGTCCGAACCTGAACAGCTGAGACTCTTAAACCTCCCATATTTCTCAGTTGTAGCAGAAGGAGGTCTCTGAATTGCAGGAGTTCATATTCATTACACCGGCTTACCAGGGCTGCTGTGTTGGATATGTTACAGTATAAGTAGAGTGACCCCTCATTATTATTAGACTCAGCCGATTACCTGAGCCAAGTTTATAGCAGTAGTCTAAAGTTAGGCTGTTTTCACACTACTCTGGTGACTACCATATAAAGTCTACAACAGGAGTTTTCATGCACTAACATGACTACTAGCAGTAAATAAATCTGTCATTACACTATAGTGAATTTTCCCTCACATCGTAGGTGATGATGAGGAGGAAGAGCCTGAAATCCCCCTCAGCCCTCGGCCCCGACCGATGGCCGACCTGCAGCTGAAAGAAGAAGCCGTTCCTTTGCCCGAAGCCAGCTCCTTTTTCATTTTTGGCCCTCAGAACAAGTAGGAACCAGACCTACCACCTGGGTGTTTCCGTGTTTTCTTATACTGTGTCACGATGACATAACAGCGATGATATCTCCTTGTATATCCATCTGAATTCAGGTTCCGCAAACTGTGCTACAAGATCATCAACGCCTCGTCCTTCACCAACTTAATCCTTCTCTTCATCCTGCTCTCCTCCATCTCCCTGGCAGCTGAGGACCCCATCGACCCCAAGTCCTACAGAAACCAGGTGACAATCATGTCTACTGTTTCATATTGGACACTAACTGCTGACAGAGGGACACATTAATAACCACTCTTTGTGTTTTTCCTGCAGATCTTGGCCTATGCTGACATCGTCTTCACGACTGTGTTCACCATTGAGATTGTATTGAAGGTAAAGTTCTGTTTTCCCATAACTTTGTTTAACTGATATGATTCTTCCCAGTCAAGATAGTAGGTAACATGTATTGGTATTTTTGTCCTGAAGCTAATGATAAACGTTTTTTCTGATATTTTATGTGTTTAGATTTGATAATGTTTGGATCAGATATGACAGAAAACTAAACAACACTGATATTGCTGGGAGAGAAAATGCCTCTGAAACAGCATTACGAGGAATAATAATCCTCACAATAATTAAATAATAATGAAAATGTTTTATGAGGGTGGAAGTTTGCCTGAGCAGTTCTTACATGTTTCCACTAAGATATCATGTTTAGAACACCAATGAATTGCTTAATGTGCAATGATAGTAGCTATTGCCCAGCTAAAGTACAAACTGCAACTCACAATTATATTTCATTAATTAATCTGTCCATCATTTTCTTGGTTAACAGACATTTGGTCAAAAAACAGCAAGTTATCTCATTTTAGAAGTTGGGATTTGGATCTGGGGAACAGTTGTGTAAAAGAAAATCTTGGGTTCTTTATCTTTGTCTTAAAAAAACAAACAAACACACAGTATTGTGGATGTGACTCCTTTTGTATCTGCCATTGACAGATGACAGTATATGGAGCATTCATGCACGAGGGCTCCTTCTGCCGAAACTCCTTCAACATCCTGGATCTGATTGTGGTTGGAGTCTCGCTGCTTTCTATGGGAATGGAGTGAGTGAACATTTTGAGATTGCAATATTAGATGTAGAACGTCCCTAATCTTATCTTTTGTCCAAAATGGCAAGCAAAACTGTTTATCCAGATGTTCATATCAAGACTGCTTTTGTCATGTGTCATTGCAGATCCAGCGCTATCTCTGTGGTGAAGATTCTCAGGGTGCTGAGGGTGCTGAGGCCTCTCAGGGCCATCAACAGAGCCAAGGGATTAAAGGTGATTACAGTTATACCCCTCCACCGTCAAACTATTGATATAATATGTTGATGAAGGTTCTCAGTCATTTCTATGCGCTGAATCCTAGGTGAGGTGAAACATCTTCAAGAAACTGAAACATGTCCAGTTGCCTACGATACAGCACTTGGTATTGATGTGATAATGTAAAACACATAATTACCAACTCATTTGAACAATTCAACCTCAGTTAAATTCAGCAAGGTCCGGGCCAGTTACTGACAGTTCTTGGCTGCAGCTGAGACCGCTTCTCTGTGGCTCCAGTTGAGAACAGGATGATAGTGCTCCTGGGCTTGTTCAATATCTTTGTACCAAGACGGCGGACTGTGTCTATAACTTCAGGTAGGCACAGATCAACTCCACTTGCACCTGCCAGTTCTCTATCGTCTCTTGTTCGCCATTAAGCCAGAGATTCAGCATCATCGTAACATAAGGCTGATCTTTGTAATTATTGGAATAACAATAGTTTTAATGCATTTAGTCATGAATTTACAGGGCAGTGCATCGCACAGTCACACTGATAACTGCACTCCATCCTCATCCCATCCTCCACCTTTACTAGAGAACTGTAGAGATGCTGGGGAGTCCAGACTCCACACAGCAGCTCCAGTTATGCGTGATATCTCCATGTTACAAACACCGGACCACTCTACCACTTCGATATTGTAGCACTCGAAGCCGCAAACTCAACTGGTGGTGAAATCGTTGAAGCCTCCGACAACAAGCAGGCGGTTATCGATCATGGCAGTGCAGAAGTTACTGCGGGGGTACAACAGTCTGACTTATTCACTAGTTTGTTGTCAGTGACATTGTCCACGATGTATCCTGGACCCATCAAGGCCAGCCTGACCTACACAGAGACATGACAGTTAGAATTAAATAGTCTAAAATGGGGCCCAAAAGAATTGTTCATCACCCACTCACTTCGGACAAAAGCAGAAAGATATCCTCTCTGCGTTCCTCGGGTGCATAGGCGATCCAGCGTTCTATAGCTTCAAACACCTCATTCTCCTGTTTCACATTGAGTTTGTCGTTCTCAACGATTTTCGCAAGGTCCTGCGCAGAGAGCCGCAGGAATTCCTCTGAGGTGGCAGCAACCTCCTTAAAGTGATCGAGCATGAAGAGGAAGGCCTTGTGTTTCAGTCCGGGGTTGTAGTAGACGTCTGTGAACCACCAGATGCCGATGCAGTTCTGTGGGGACAGCTGCTCCTCCAGGAAGTCACTGCAGACTTGTACGATGCCGTCTACGTTGAATTGGTCAGCTGCTATATAAAGCTCCTGCACATTCTCTTGTGTCACAGGAACAAAGCCAGTGTGGGCAAACTCGATGATGAGCTTCATCATTTCAGGTGACACGTTGGGAATGTCAAAGACCTGACAATCTGTGGTTGACCGGCAGGCAAAGAGTGCTCTGTGGGCAAGGAAGGAGGCACAAAGAAGGGATTTTTAGAGTATGCTCAACATATGCAGAAAGTAACTTCATAGTACAATTTGTATTATGTTTTTGATTCATTAATTCTACTGTTGTCTTCCCAAATCACCTTCTCTCATTAATATAAGACTTTGTTGCAAGTTTTAGCCCCCCCAGCTGTTTTCCTAATTATTCAAAGAGTGTAAATTTAGCAGCATTAACACTTAACAATAACCGGCTCACCTGAAGTACGGACTGCAGTCACACAGGGAGATCTTGTGTGCTTGAAATTCAACACCGTCCACTCTGATCACCGTGTCACACAGATGATGCTCCAGACAGAGCTCATGAAGCACAGACTCCATCTTATCTCTTCAATTTGAGAACTTCAGATCTTTAAATCTTGGGTGCAGGTGTCTCTCCTGACTCTCAATATGTGTCTGTATTTGTCTGTGAGAGTTGGCAACTGTTTATTGTCATGACAACATTCCAGAATTGTTATGTTATATGTTGTTATGTTATGTTATGAGATATTGACTGACAGCTCACTGAGAGCTGGGGTCGGCAAGTCTGCAAGACCGTCGAAAACCAGGCTAGACTTTAAAAGTATCCAGCCGATAAGCCACGCCCCCTGCACTCAGGACTGTCTCCGAAGCCCCTCCCCCCTAACACGAAGCTAACGACAGGTCTCTACTCCAAGTCTCATTCACCTGTAAGTAAACACCTCATATTATCATACTGAACGTAAACAACCAACACGACCATTACTGGCACTGATAGCTGTCAAGCTAGTTTAGCTAGCATTCAGACATTGTTTTGAAAGTGTATTTTTTGATGTTGTGACTTATTGCTGATTAGCTAGCAGCAGCTGGCTATGGTAACGTTCGCACATATGAGCAGGTCAGCATCTAAAGTAGAACATTACTGGTGCTTTGTTTTTTCCCTACAACTAAACTACAATTACAACTAAACTACTTTGTTTTGTACAGTATTTTATTTAGTGTCACATTTCTTGCCAAGAAGTATTTTACTATTTAAATGTGTGTTTTGGTGCATAACAATAAACACAGTAAGCAGAAAAATGTAAAGAAACATAAAGGCCTGCTACTTATAAAAGATAAGTTATTTAAACTTGAGCATCTGTACAGTTTTGTCCAGGAATGTCTTAAGTGTTATTAAGAATATCTAATCATGTTGCCCATCTGTTGCTTCACAGGCCAGCTACGTTTGGAGCGATCACATCTAGAGCTGGAACTCTGCCTGAGACCTTTTTATTTGTCGTTCTTTATTTATTTATTCCTTGTTTTGCATCATCTCCAACTTGTGTGAATAAAGTCTTTAAAATGATAAATGCCTTTTCTTGACACATACAGTCAGACAATATACATCACACACATAAATAACTATATGCAGGAAGGACATCCAGAGGTTTCTTGACTGGTTATAAACACAGACCAGTGTTGGCCAACAGGTGTCAGTCCTCTACTGTTTTGGCAGTGATTGTCCTGTAGAAAACAGCTTTTCAGGGACCTTGAAATTACTGGTTTTACGAGTGACTAGTGTTAAGGGAACATTTTATGCCTTTTATTGATTATCAGCAGCAGAGAGACAGAAAACAAGTTAAAGAACACGCAGAGACGGTTCTTGGTGGGACACCAACCTTAACCCCAAGGCCTTTGACTATTCAGTGCTTGGGCCCTAAAGATTAAGTTCATAAAGCCACAAATATCCTTCTGAAAGTCAAGTAAAAATATAAAGCAGTGAAAAATGAAAATTCTCACAGTGTTAAGTGGCCATTTGTTTTGTTTGTCTTCACCGACAGCACGTGGTCCAGTGTGTGTTTGTGGCCATCAAGACCATCGGCAACATCGTCCTGGTCACCATGCTGCTGAATTTCATGTTTGCCTGTATAGGAGTGCAACTCTTCAAGGTGAGTTTTGATGTTGACACCATATGTAGTATGATACTTCAGTATTTCCAGATGAATCTCTAACATAGAGGCCTTGCTACTAAAGCATTGGATGTGTCACTAATCCTTCCCCCCACCTCTAGGGCAAATTCTACAGCTGCACAGATGTGTCCAAGACGACTGAGGAGGAATGCCAGTAAGACAAGCGTCATTCACACGTCATAGATTTTCATCCGTCAAAAAGGTGTTTCAGAGTGATTGTTCTCTGCGTCTGCTTTCAGGGGATACTTCTGGAAGCACATGGATAATTCTCTACAAGATACGGTGTTGGCAAAGAGAGAATGGCTCAACAGTGACTTCAACTTTGACAACGTGCTCTATGGCATGCTGGCTCTCTTCACCGTTTCCACATTTGAGGGCTGGCCAAAGTAAGCAATCAATTCTGATCCGATAAATTGCGTTTTTGTCATCCTGTCTGTTCGATTGAGTTAAAATAAAGAACATCTTATTATGTGGATATTGAGACGGAAAGTAATTACATTATTTGGAGCCGGAGATGGTGAAAGAGGCAATATATCTTTTTTAATCTGCTGAATTATACTTTTCATCTCTACAAATTAGCCTTATTGCATCTCTGATCTTTGATCTTTGTCCTGACAATTTCCCAATTTCCCAGACTGCTATACAAAGCCATTGACTCAAATGAAGAAGACCAAGGGCCTGTCTTCAACAACCGCGTGGATGTCTCCATCTTCTTCATCATCTACATCATCCTCATCGCCTTCTTTATGATGAACATCTTTGTGGGCTTCGTCATTGTCACTTTCCAGGAGCAAGGAGAGGAGGAGTATAAGGACTGTGAGCTGGACAAGAACCAGGTATGTGGAGACCCTCAGTGAATCTAAATCTAAAACACGTTGCTCAAATGCAGAATGACTCATTATTATGTGTTTTAACCCACTGTCTGCCTCCCTTTTCAGCGTCAGTGTGTGCAGTACGCCCTGAAGGCTCGTCCTCTGAGGTGCTACATCCCCAAAAACCCCTACCAGTACCGAGTCTGGTACATTGTCACATCCTGCTACTTCGAGTACCTCATGTTCTTCCTAATTATGCTCAACACCTTGTGTCTGGGGATGCAGGTATGCAAATTAAAGCCGTCTGAGGGTGTCTTGAGGCTGCTGACAGACAAATTCAGTGTCAATAGTCAGTATCTTTTGAGAGAAGAAGAGTTCAATGTTTGTCACAGCATTTAATTAACGATCAAGTGGAAACTTTGAAACTGTATTTAAAATACAGGACATTGTGACTTTCTGGCAAAATCCCAGTCTAATTAATTTTGGTGAGGATTAAGAGCGCATTAATGCAGGAGCCCGAGACATAATTCTTTGTCACTTCATTTACATAACTTAACTTTGCATATAAATTTTAGCTATGGTAAGAGAGGACTGGACAATACACTTAGTGGATGAGATCCAATTGTTAAGTTTCAGTAGGTGGATTTTATGATTATTGAAGGCCAATGTTATCTTACAACCCCAATTCCAAAACATATGGACACTGCGTAAGTCAGATATAATGTGATAATTTTATCATCAGTTTTAACATATACTCAATTGAAAACAGTACAAATACAGTATGTTTAATTGAATTTACCTCATCAGCTTTATTGAATAATAATACAGACTAGAACAAAGCATCTGATGAACATGTGATTATATTACTTACCAATGTAACTGTGACTTAACAGTTTGATGATGGGCCAAACCTACAACCCAAATAAGAGCTACAATAAGCAGGACTGATCCTTTAAAGGTCCTTTTCTTTATCAGCTTCTCGTTGTATATGCTGGGATCCTGCATAGGCAAACTGATCTCTGCAAAAGTTAGAGAAGTTTGATAAGAATTCTGCATTTCCCTTTTTTTTTTCCTTTTAAGTCTGTGCTCTCTTCACTGGTTTGAAGTGGGTGGGTGCAACATCGTGCATTTCCACACATGAATCAGGGGTTCAGCAGCATTTGAATCAGAATGTGATGACGGTCGGTGGTTGGTTTGTTTTTTCTCTGTCAATCATATCTTATCAAAACACACCCACACAGGCGCGATGAAGCAGAATAGTGAATTTCTGGGTGGTTAAACTCTTCATAAATAATAGCTACCGATGTTGTTTTGACTCTGATGTTGCGTCTTCGGTCATGAATATTTAAAATCATGGAGAAAAACTTGAGATTTGGGTCTTCAAGGGCTTTAATTTGGTACATTACTCAACTGTTTAAGCTAAGGTTAGACAAGATAGGATATTATAAAATATGATAAGATAAAATAAGATTAGATAAGATGTACCTTTATTGATACTGATGAAATTATTTTGACACAAGGCAACAAAATGGTGTGCAAACAAAACAAAAAGTAGCAGCACAAGATAGGAATTAACTAAGAGAATATGAAATTGAATATAATACAAATATAGTCAAATAAATAAGATTAATATAGAATACAAACATTACATTCACTAGATGGATCTGTGTGCATATACCTTTGCAAATTTCATGTTATATGTAATTATCCTAATAATATTACAGTTGTAACATGCTGAGATTAATTTTCGCTTTCCACTTCGAAATAGCACTGCAACCAGTCGGACCATGTGACCAAGCTGTCAGACACTCTGAACTTGATCTTCACAGTGCTCTTTACTGTGGAGATGATTCTCAAGCTCATGGCCTTCAAAGCGAGGGTAAGCACTTTAATGATTGTTTCTCAAGCGGTTCCTCGTCCCATCTAGCGTCCTCCTGTCGCAGCAATGCTTTCCCTCTCTGTGCAGGGCTACTTCGGGGACCCTTGGAACGTGTTTGACTTCGTTATCGTCGTCGGTAGCGTCGTTGACGTCATCCTGAGTGAAGTCGATGTGAGTACATATCATTAAACATTATTTAAATCAGTCCGAATGAATTCCTGAGATATCAGATTAATTGTTGCAGGTGCTGTGTATGAAAGCCCATGGCGTTGTCTTAATGAGACATTCCCAGTCAATGGTGCGATTTTTAACTGAAGTGATTACATGTGTTTATTCGATGCTCTGACCCAGAAGCATACAGTCGTGGCCCAACAGCTGATTGGTGCTAGCTCTCAGGACATGGTCAGTACTGTTGTTGGCCCTCTCTCACTCTCCTCAGTGCCTTGTCCAACCTCAGACGTGCCATTTTCATCAACAAACCACCAAACTGTTCATTATTCCAACAATGATCCATAAAGATATTTCAGTAATATTCTATTATGTTCTGTCTTCTGTGTGTTGTCCAAGCACTTTCAAAGGAGCACTGTATTAATTAAACATTCTGTTTTTTGTTTTTATGCTTAAGCTACACATACTCAATATTTTCTCTTTGTCAGTGTCAGTTTCTTTCCTGACATTGTTGCACTGCATTTTCCTCATCCTTTTCATCCATAAACACAAGCTTTTACCAAGTTCAATTTTTCTCAGTCAAAAGCCTATTTCACTCATATTCTTCCTCTTCTTTTGCTCCCTTCTCTTCTTCTTAATCCCTCTCAACTCCTCCGTCCTCCATGCACCTCACCTCACTCATCTGTCTACTCTCCACAGACTGCCCTGGCCTCCAGTGGAGGACTGTACTGTCTCCATGGCTGTGCTGTAAATATCTGATCTCCACTGCATTGCACTGCTGCATGAGCCTTGCCGTGAGAGCACTCCACTATGTTCTCTACTAACCTTGTAGCGCCGCTGTACTGAAACGCGTGTGGCCTTAAACTGTCTGAGAAACATCCGTGGTTCTGCTGTCTGATCTTACAGAGCAGGTGTAAGGTGAGACCTCGAAGTGTTTTTGCTATATTGTGTGGCTCAAGTTGATGCACACGGGGCTACAACTCAACACAGAAATACTGTAAGTGAGGATAGCAAGTCTTAAAGTGGCATTTTGTAAGATATGACCAGAATTTAAAAAAAAAAAAAAAAAAAGTAGAGTAAACATCAACAGAATGTGAACAAACAACAGCATAGAAGTAGAAGTTAAATACCTTTACGGTGTTGCAGAGATGTCTACTGAAGTTTGCATGCTAACCAACCAGCCCGGTCTTGTCTCCCTTTACCCCCTTCTACCACAAGAGGCAATAGTCTGACAGCCCCTGTAGTATTAGCTAGGACATGTAAAAGCAGCCAGTTTGCTACTTAGTTTCATAAAGAAAAAAAGTAAACTCATTAAATGTCAAGAAAGGAACTATTTTTACACGTTTACTTTACCAAACAGAAAAATACAGCTGTACACTCTCTTTATTCAAGTTTCTCTCTTTTATTGTATGAAGTATGGCTGCCGCCTCTTTAACTCGTCGTAAAACACGTTTCATTCAAACTAAACAAAAAACTGAATAAACGCACCAAAAAAGTCTTACTGTGTCTTTCACAGTCACCTCTGGTTCAGTCAAAATAAGCGTCAGCTAACAGAGTGAGTTAGCTTCACAGCTAATTAGGCCACTTGCTAACTAATCTGGTTGCCACAGCCAAAGATTGCCATTGTGAGCAGCAGTTACGTTATGTTGCCCTCCGTAGTTTTGGCCATTTCTTACAAATGACACTACTGGCCTTAATGGTGGCTGGATTGGCTGAAAGATGTTTATGCTAGATGTTGTCTATTAAGTGTGTTTACATTGTTTATTTGGCATGAGTTATAAAAAGCAGCTGTTCTTCTAGTTTTCAGCAACTAAGACCTGGAGGCTTTGTAACTCATCAAAGGTGGAAAAATGTCTCTAATATTAACCCTATTTTGTGATTAGACCTCAATAACATTTAACAGCTGATCAATAATATGTCTGCTATGTACCCCTTGTTAGTGATATGGTAACCTCCGGTCATATTCAGCTCATGTAACCACACTCTAACATCTTGTCATGTTCTTTGTGCAGGAGACGAATCCAATGCAAGCAATTGCGGTAAGCCCTAAACATTCCCATGATTGAAACCAGCAGTGTTTTTGTTCTTCTATGTTTTATGGTCCTCAAATCCTCTGGTTCTTTCTGCTGTAGGCGTCTGAAAATGCCTCAGTTTCCATCACGTTCTTCAGGCTCTTCCGTGTCATGCGTCTGGTTAAGCTGCTGAACCGTTCCGAGGGCATCCGTAACCTGCTGTGGACCTTCATCAAGTCCTTCCAGGTCTGTCACACACGTCATCATTTTCACTCTTTTCATCCTGACTTTTTACACACTTTGAATGAGGTGACTGTTTGGTTTCTTTCTATAGGCTCTTCCTCACGTGGCTCTGCTCATCGTGATGCTCTTCTTTATCTACGCTGTCATCGGGATGCAGGTACAGTATTTAATATTTATTTTCTGTATGAAAACATTGTAAACTCCTGAAGATTGTAATATGTTTCTGCTTAGACTACATTTTTGAATTTGGATTCTGATGAGATTGTAACAACCTTTCAGATCTTTGGAAAGGTAGCGTTAGTGGACGGCACCCAAATCAACCGCAACAACAACTTCCAGACATTCCCTCAGGCTGTTCTGATGTTATTCCGGTGAGTCTTTGAGCCAGGATCACTGGTCAAAATTACTGTTTGCAAAAACTGAGCCAAGATCTCACCTTATGTATCCAGATGTGCTACTGGAGAGGCTTGGCAGGAGGTCATGATGGCTTCCATGTATGGGAAGAAGTGTGACCCCAAATCTGACTTCCTGCCAGGAGAGGAGTACACCTGCGGGTCCAACTTTGCTGTCTTCTACTTTCTCAGCTTCTACTGTCTCTGTGCTTTCCTGGTGAGCAGCATCAGGAAGTCAATATTTATTCTTTAGCTGCTGTTATTATCTGTTGTTCAATTTCAGTGATCATCACACGACAGAATAGTCCTTATTCTCTGCCCTCCTCAGATCCTCAACCTGTTTGTGGCTGTCATCATGGACAACTTTGACTATCTGACCCGTGATTGGTCTCTTCTCGGTCCGCACCACCTGGATGAGTTTAAGAAGATCTGGGCTGAATATGACCCTGAAGCCACGTAAGCCTGAGCACCATTCATGAAACTCTACTACCTCTATTATTTTTATGCTCATACCACACAGGAACTAGGTCAGATTTGGAGTATAAGATGTTTCTCTGATCTTACAGGGGGAGAATTAAACATCTGGATGTGGTGACGCTGCTGAGACGCATTCAGCCTCCGCTGGGCTTTGGCAAGTTCTGTCCTCATCGTGCTGCGTGCAAGGTACACGAACAGAGTCAATTACATTGACCAAAAAATATAGATGTATAAATATGAATCATAATGAAACATTTGTCAATAAAACTATTTAAAAAAAAACAACAACAACTCAATTTCTCTCTATTTCCTGTCCGTAGCGTTTGGTTGGTATGAACATGCCTCTCAACAGTGACGGCACCGTCACCTTCAATGCCACCCTGTTTGCTCTGGTCAGGACAGCGCTCAAGATCAAAACAGAAGGTGCAGACATTCAAAACTTGTATGGATTACAAGTCATATTGTGACATTTGAATTTGCTTCAATTTTATGATACTGTAATTCCATTAACATCTTTAATTAACCTCTTTGATCAGGTAACTTTGAGCAGGCCAACGAGGAGCTGAGAGCCATTATAAAGCAAATCTGGAAACGCACCAGTATGAAACTATTGGACCAGGTCATCCCGCCTATAGGAGGTGAGTCTAGTGGTTGAATTTCACCTCTGTAAAATAACTCAGTCTTTCTCACACTGAGAGCGTTGTGACTCCTCTGGTTATAGATGATGAAGTGACTGTGGGGAAGTTCTACTCCACCTTCCTGCTCCAGGACCACTTCCGTAAGTTCTTGAAGCGTCAGGAGGAGTACTATGGCTACCGGCCCTCTAAGAAGAGCGCGTCAGGCCCGGAGATCCAGGTGAGCAGTCAGAAGAGGGTCAAAACCACCGTCATTATCATGATATTTAAATTATTCCATGATAATCTGAAATCACTCAGATATACTTGACCATTTTTTATGAAAAATAATATGATAATAATGATGCTCTTATCATGTAAATAAATGTGTATCAGCAAGTTTAACAGAATTACACAACTTACTTCTCCCCAAGTGTAACACCTCCTGCTTTTCTTACACCAGTACTCTGCTTCATCTCTCCTCTCCGTGTGAACACGGCACTATGGTTGCCTTTGCACTACATTTTTTTTTCTTTTTCAGGCGGGCCTGAGGAGCATAGATGAAGAAGTGGCTCCGGAGATGCACAGAGCCATTTCAGGAGACCTGCAGAACGAGGAAGAGATGGACAGAGCTATGGAGGAGAGTGGAGAGGAGGCCATTTACCATGTGAGAACAGCTTTGTGTGAATTGAAATAAATACAGTGTATTCATGCACATATTCTGCGTTATCACTGTTAGGACATCTTGTCACTCTAGTTTAATTGAAACTCATTTTTGGATTGAATGACTAGGAGTGACTGGTCAATGTGTAGACTAATACTGGACTCCACATTCCCAGCGTTCACATGGTCTGTTCGGTAACCGGGTGGACTCCTTCACCAGCGAGCCCGCCAACGCGCAGTCCCAACAGATGACCCACCAGCGGCCCCTCCAGTTCTCTGAGAGCCAGCCAGAGTCTCCACCAAACTCCTCCGGCCCGGAGGCCACGACGGAATTTTTCCCCACAGTCGCACCGAGAAGCAACACTAACAACAACGCCTTCGCCTTCGAGTCAGAGCCCGACGCACACCTATTTATTTATGGAGGTCGTGTGTGAACATGGTGATGGGTGACAGCTGTTGTTGTCTTTCAGGTTTGACAGAGAAGGCAGTCCTGGAGAGTTTTATAATTCCAGTGAGGATGCAGAGCCAGGTATGTCAATCAATCAATCAATCAATCAATCAATCAATCAATCAAACTTTCTTTGTGTAACACCTTTCATAAAGATTAGTGCAACTTCATTATTGCATTCTTTATTGACCCTCATTTAGGCAACATGCGCTCCTGGAACTTCATAGTAAGAACAGACAAAACACAGGTAATATTTTATTCACTCATCCAGTGTAAATGATTGTAAAACATGTACAGACAACACATGGAGGCATATCTTCTCTTTGCAGTTCCCTTATGACCCCGACTACGACGACAGTCAGAGTCAGATCTCCCATCCTGCAGCCGACCAGCTCGTCCATGAGGTAAGCAAGAAAGATCTCAGACCGGCCACCTCATTAATCACAGACTAATTAATTCCCACGTCTATCAGCAGGAAATGTCCCGATGTCCACTGTCAGATCTGTCATGGACAGTGATAATAAACAGAACTCCTTCACCAATACCAGGCTCATTTCCTGGACACAAATTAAGCCCGGTGTCCTGAATTAAACCACATGTATTTGTCCTGAAAAGGTGAACACAGTCAGGTTCTAGTTTTGTTTTGGTTGAGAACTGAGTGCATTAAATTTGAGAGTTACAACATCACATCACAGCTGCTGTATGAACACTAATTTATGACTGAATCTGTGGATTTCTTAGTGTTTTTCTGATACTTTCAAACTCATTTTGGCCGCTTCCTTATGCCGATACATGTACACGCACAGACTTGGAAAATGGACCACTGCAAAAGAAGCCTTCATGATTAGGTCTAGTCTTATCATGGTGGCCCTGCTGGTAGATGCAGTCATACACTGCTGAATGTTAAAGCCTGTCATATTAGCCGAATTGTTCTTTTAGAGGCCATTTTAAAGCCTTTAACAGCTGATACTGAATAAATTGCCTGTTGTTTTCCTTTCCAGGCTCTAGTAATGGGAGGTATGGCCTCTCTGGCCAGAGACCCCGGCTTTGTCTCAGTCGCTAAGGAACAAATGGCTGATGCCATCCGCACATCTGTGGACGATTTGGAGAGTGTAGCTCAGGGCATCCTCGATGAACGCCCCGACAGCGTCGCCTCCGTGAAGAAGAGACGTCCCATCCCGGTCCCCCCTCCCGCTTCTGCTGTGGCAGCACCGCAAACAGGCCAGCCAGATCCGGCTGTGAGGAGAAAGAGACGTCCAATCCCAAAGATTCCCTCCTTACAGGAGGCGGCTGAGGCCGACTCCAAAGTTTAGAGGTTGAGTTTACATTACTGTGATTTTTTTTTGTACACTTGCAGGTGGCTCCACTTCACCTCACTTTACCGAGCTTTTGACACTCTGTATTGACTGGCCTGGCTCGAGGCTGGTTGGCTCAGGTTGAATATATTGTCAAGTGTGGTTGAAACGTAACCAAGGAGATACAATACATCTGATGATGAAACATCCTCTTACACTTCAGATTTATCGAAACTAATAAAAACACAAACTCGTCTCATAGCGAACACATTGACGCACTTCTTTCTTTGTAGCGTTTGTTGAGGTTATCCATTCCATATGACTTATGGGACAACCATGTGAGTGAGCTGAGTGTCTTACTGAAGCCTCACTGAAGGAGGCAGGAAAGTGACTGAAATGACTCACTGAACATACGAGGCAGGCAGTTGTCGTTAGTGTGCTGCTGTTCAGTGAGGACAGTGAGAAAGGACTCCACTTTGAGGAGACAACGACTGAGTTTCTGTGCATCCAGGCCTGGAAAATTTTGACTGAGTATTCAGTTCACACTCTTAAAAGGGCTCTGGTGCTCTGGTAACAATGAAAGTTCAAGCATTTATTTCTTGGTAAGGCAGCGTCCTCTGACAGTTAGGACCTGCTGTCTTTATTACTGAGGTTTTCTCCCGCTCACCTCTGCTCCCATGTGCAGATGGCATCAGTGGTTTTTGAAGAGGAAACGTCTTTTCTTTTTCCTTTTGGACATGTGACCTATGAAATAATGGTCTAATGATTTTGTTTTGTTCAATGTAGTCATACTGTAGTGAAGCAGTGCATGTGATTTTTTTACCAAATCACTATCAGTCATGCTGCTGCTGCAGGTTTTATGTGTTTTTCCTTTATGTGAAGATGTCAAACCTTCTGAGCTGAGGACACTTCACTCAACCCGAACAGCTTATATCTCTTCAGCATACCTGGAGTATGGTGGATTTAGCTTAATAGCTCACCTGGGCTTAAATTAATTTCATTCATATCTGCTTGGGCATAATTACTTGCAGTCAGTTTCATGTGTTGTGCCAAACAGTGACAGGCCTTTTTTTTTTTTTTTTTTACATTATCTTCTGATCAGCCTGTTGCTGTCATACAAACATTGTGTTGCAAGGTTTCTGAGATAGTTTGAGTGAACTTTACAGCTCAAACTCTCACCTAGAGTCACTTCTGAATCTGTGCCATTATGGCTGATGTTACAGTGGTGTTTTCACCATGGCAAAAGAAATAAATTATCCAAACATTCATTTTATTGTGTTAGTTTTCTTTCTGCTGGTAAACCAAAGGTGGGCATCCGACAACACAGGTGAGTTTGCCGCAGTAAATAATCCAAACTAATGATGGGAATGGCTGGATAGTTGGGGCAGACAGAGTTGTGTTGAGAAGGCAGGTGCCTACTTCAGATGCTCCCCCCTGCAGGAGTTAGTGTGAAAACTGAGAGGCTCTATAAATAGTCTTGCCTCGCAAAGCACACACTCCCCCTTATGGAATGGAAACTAAAGCAGCAACATACATTCTGCACTATAGGTTTAAGCTAAAGGGAAGGAAGTGCCTTAAAACTGATGCACAGAGGGGCCAGAGCAATCTTGTGTTACTAAGTAATAAAAGTAAACAAAATAAAGGAGCTTAAATAATTCAGATTTTATTTATTGAAGCAGAGCAATCAATAAAACAGACTTGACAGAAAAGTCTCATGTTGAGTTTTTGATTCACCTAATGCTGATTCAGAATATCACTCGACGAATATGAAGAGAGATGGTCGTTACTCAAATAGAAATAATTTCCTGATGACAGTTTGGACAAAGCTCCATGATCTCGTTTTAGCACCACCAGCTGCAGCTAACTAAGGGGCTTTATTTAGCTATCACACATGGGAATGTATCCACCATACTGTAACAACAGTTTCCTGATTAAGCTTTTTTAAAAAAGGTAGCACATGAAAATTGCAAATACATTTTTAGTACACACAACAGAGGACAGGCAAAGGCTTTGAAGCACACGGTTGAAAGGAGGGCAATGAACAGTATAAAAGCTCTGAGAACAAACACTTGCTTCGACATTTCACCATGTGATACAAATTCTACAGTCTGTTAAAAAGGTTGGATTCCCTCTCATGTTCACATGATTAAAATACATTTTTACTGATTATTATAATCACTCTTAATCGGCCAAATTGAGAAGGGCTGGTTTATATAAATGTACATACATCCTTGGTTGTTGCTGTCTATAAAGAACGACCCCCCAACAACTTAAAAAAAACAAAAAAACACTAATCCACTACGCTAGCATATTCAAAAATACATAATCATTAAAAAAAACCAATAGGAAAAAATAACACGTGGGACCTAAGGAATACATGACCTGTGACTACAGAATATGTTAGCAATCGAGAGATTCACTGTTGAACTTTCCAGTGTTTGGAGTGCTCGTCTTACTCGTTTGGATTTGGATTGGCATCAGGATACTGAGAGAGGTCAAAAGTGAGCACTTTGCTGATGACACAGTCTCCTTGCTGTGAGTGGAAAAAGAAAGAAAGAAAACTGCTTAATACTTAATTCTTACATACAGCAGATGTTACAGATGTGCATTCAACAGCTCAAGAAATTTTGTTGTTACTAGCAAGTTTCTGATGTTTAAAATTAGATCTGCCAAATATTATTTAACATTTAAAACTTATTCTAAAGGTTGTCTGCTGTATTAAAAGGCAGCTTTTCCTCACAACTATGGGCCTCTGTTTATTCAAGTGCATGGTCTTCACTTGCTCTATATGAGAGGCGTCAATAAATAACTGTTGTGATTGGGCACTACATCAATAAAACTGGCTAGACTGTTCCAGATTTTTATTGCCACATAGAATACAATTTAATACCCTTCCAAAAGTCATATCCACCATGGAATGAAAGGAAATTAAACAAAATAAGACTCAGTACTTATTAAAACTATATGAATGTATTAACATTTATGTCACAGTTTTGTCATTACTTCCCAGCTGTGAATAACAACATAATTTACGTACAAGTTATATAATAATAATGATAATAATTAACAAGACCCTTAGTTAAAGCTAATTTAAGTTTTGGCTACAAACAGCTACACTACAGTGGCTCTGATGTTACCAACAGAACACAAAAAGGACTTAACACCCTTCTGCACGCAAAAATCCACCGTCACACCAGTCTCACTTATACTTACAGCCTGCAACTACACTGAAAAAACTTACAGGCAGGACAATATATTAATATAACAAACAATAAATGCATTAAAATACTCGAGACTTTGTAAACATTAACATCTTTTTAATACCCTTAGAGATCTGCAGATATCCTGACATATACACTTGTTAACGCTTCATGGCTTCAATTTATTTTGTTTTTGTTTGTTTTTTTTGTGGCTGTATTTTGTATAGATAATATTAACAAACACACCTCTGGATAAACGCCGATGAGCGAGTCTGCCTTGGTGTAGAATTCTTCCTTCAGAGAGATGACAATGGCCTGGAAGTTCTGCACCGACTGGTCTTTGATGTAATTGGCCACCTTGAGGGTAGAGAGGGATGTATGAGTTTTTCTTGTATTTAATGTGCAGCGCTGATTAAACAACAAGCACTGAGTCAAACATCCTCTGTGAACAGACCTTGCCAATGTTAGTGTTGTCCAGAGCAGCGTCAATCTCATCCAGGACAAAGAAGGGGGCAGGTTTGTAGCTAGAGATGACAACAAACACTATTCAAACATTGAATAACTTTAAAGCAGTGCAAATAAACACTTCTGAGACCTCTTAAGACTTAAAAAAAATAAAATAATTTACTCCTCTGTTGTTTTACCTGTGAATAGCAAATAGCAGTGCCAGAGCTGCGACAGTCTTCTCTCCTCCAGACAAGTTGTCCATGGGTCTAAACCTCTTTCCTGGAGCCACACAGTTATAGTTGATGCCGTCCAGATATGGCTCCTCTGGGTTTTCCGGGCCCAAGAAAGCCTATAGGGGAGGGACACATTCAATGCAAAAGTGTTGCTCATGATAAAAAAACACATTATTTTTAATACTTAAATACATAAAGTTAGTACTTCATCTATGAATGCACTAAAATTGACTGAATTTATGCAGGTTACTGTAAAAGGAAAAGAACAGTGAGGCATACCTGAGCACTACTGTTGCGTGAGAGGGCCTTGTAGATCTCATCAATGTTGGTGGCCACAGATTCAAAGCAGGTGTTGAAACGATCGAACCTCTCCTTCTTGATCTGCTCAAAGGCCTGCTTCGCCTTCTTGGCTCTCTTGCGAGCAGCCTCAAATTCTGGATGGGAAGACAGAAACAAATCCATGAGATTTTTACAGCTCTAGAAAGGTGCTGTAAACCTGCATCACTTCCTTTATCCCTCTCATTTAATCCCGGCCTCTACCGTTATTCTGTCATCTCACCGTCACTGGTCTCTTGGAACTTGTCTCTGACACTCTCGAGCTTCTCCATGGCCTTCATGTTGGGTGCGCTGATCCTCTGCAGGATACTCTGCTGCTCGTTCAGACGCTGCTGCAGTGTGTTTGTCTCTGCCTTGATCTCTTCTTCTGACAGTGCATCCTTTAGAAAGACAAACAGGAAATTACACATTTTAAGTGTACTTCATAAGCACATTTTAACCATAAATGTCATATCTTTGCTGCAAATGTCTGTTTTTCTGCCTTTGTGTATTGTTAAACATTTCCAAACTCTGACAGGGAGGGTCAAATTGCACTGTTTAAATGAAAGGCATTGGTGTGCGGTGTTCAAACTACCTTAAGGTCCTCTGACAGGTTGCTGTAGTCGATCTCAATGAGAGCCTCTTTAGCAAGAACAGTGCTGGACGTCCTCTGGCTGCTCGACTCATCATTCTGTGAGCTCCCCTAGAAAGACAAAACAAAAGAAGGATGATTATTTTCTGTTTCAGACCCACTGGTATAAAAGCTGGACCCTGCATGAGTGTGTTTATGTGTACCTCTCCCTGGCTGATATCATCCATTGTTCCCGAGCGTAGAGGCAACCTGATGTCCTGCATTTTGCAGGCTTGCAGCAAGTTGTGACGGTCACTGCGCTTCTGCTCCAGTTTGGTCTCTATGGCTGTAACCTCTTTTTGAAGCTGAGTCAACTCTCTGGAAGGTAGAAAAAGATTTTTTTAGTACAAACCAACTCTTTGGTAATTTTTAGATTTACATGACAATAGAATTATTGAAGTTTGTGTGTGTATTTCCAGCCACTGACTTGTTGGCGCCACCCAGTTTTTTGCGGATCTCCTCCATGTCATGGTTCTTATCATTGACTTCTGATTTCTTGGTGAGATGCTGGTTTTTCAGGTCCTGTAGTTGGGCCATTGTCTCATCAATGATCTTCATGTGTCTGTGCTCCTCCTACAAGAAGAAAGATAACAGAAAGACAAACAAGTGAGCTTTAACTTGAAGTGAAATAAAAGGACTAAATACACAAGTTAAGTTTTAATCCTTCACTTGATGTTTTCACCTTCTTGAGTCGCTCTATTTCAGCCTCGTCCTTCTTGACAGTCTGCTCCCACATCATGACTTTCTCCTGGTCCTCTTTCAGCTGATTCTTCTCATAGTCTACCTGGATACCGAGACGGGTCTTCTGGGTCTCGAACTCAAGACTGCAGCAAAAAGATCCATGTCTTGTTAGAGTGCACCTGCAACAAGCTAACTAACAGTGTATGAGAACTGACTTATTGCTGAACTCACCGCTTCTTGGCAATCTCATTCTGCCTCTTCACCTTCTCCTCCTCAAACTCTCTGATGTTCCTCACTCCAATCTCCTTACAGAACTCAATAAACACCTCGTCCTCCACCTAGAAAGCAAAGACATTTCTATTAATATTGGTGAAATGCAACATAGAAGTGCCACTAAATGGACCTCACTTTGTCAGTCTCACCAGGTTCATGCGGTCTCGCAGGTCGGTGATCTCCCTCTCGCGGGACTGGATGATCCTCTTGATGTCGTTGATGCGAGGGCCAAAGTTTGCCAATTCGCTCTCTAGCTTAGACTTCTCCTGCATGACGCAAATGAAACAGGTTTTAAAGCAACAGTTGCCACAGAAATTATGAGCAGGGAAAAGACACTGAGGTGTAGCCAGACTGTACCTGCATGTTGAGGGACAGGTGGCGGGTTTTTGTCTGTTCAAGATCACTCTGAGAGTACTTGAGTCTCATCTGAAGACCGTGGGCCTGAGACTGCACCTGCCGCAGTTCAGCCTCCTTCCTCTTGGCTTTCATTTGCTCCTGCAAAGAAAAACCAGTAGAAATGGTTGTGAGTTTTCCTCGATTGGCAATCTATACAAATGTCGTCAGTCAATACAGATACAAAAACAATTAACATTCAGAGTTATTCAGGGGATCCAAATGTCATTGCGCTTGAACCCTTTGTGGTTTTGGTCTTATTTGTTACTTAGTTATCAGGATACCTCAACCTCCATACTTGAGGTATTTGTAATTTAAAATTACCTTGAGCTCTTCTGTTAGTTTTTCTTTCTTTTCCTTGAGTTTGTCCACTGCCTTCTCATCCCAGCGCCTGGCCTTGGCCTTCAGGTCACTGGCTCCTCCAGAGATGACTCCAGACTTCTGGAACAGAGTGCCATCCAGGGCTACCGTCTAGAGACAAGGACAGAAGGAGAGGTTAGGTAGGGAAATAGACAAAAAAAAACCACAACTACCACATATCCAGTACTTCCATCTTCAATCAATGACGTAAAAGAGGTGAAGTACCTTGTGTCTGTACGGCCCTCCAAAAGCAATCCTTCGTGCATCCTCCACGTTCTCACAGACCAGGGCGTTGCCACATGCATATTGGAGGGCTTTCTTGATATGGGGAGGTTCATAGCGAATTACATCGATGACCAGTTTGGCTCCTCGCAGCTCTCTCAGCTTCTCGTCTGTTGGTTTCACCTTTGATAAGACAAAAATAAATACATAAATTATTGAATGTTTTAAAATACAGCTATTTAAAACTCCCTTTGAGTTGTGTGTGTGTGTGTGTGTGTGTGTGTGTGTGTGTGTGTGTGTGTGTGTGTGTGTGTGTGGCCTAACAGCAGAAAAACTGGTGCCTAATATTGAGCAAGAAATTAATAGCGTAAGACTTAAGATAAGTGGCTGTCAAAGATTGTAAATTAACACTCAAATTAATGGTATTTCAATTAGTAGCTCTGAAATGAACTAATACAAATTATATGAATGTTCATCAGCAGTAAGAGATGGATTAAAGATGCTTTAAGGCAAATTCAATCTTGCTGTTTCTCTAACTGACAAATGTAGTTCCACTTGAACGGAACACTTCTGATATAAGCCTCTTCTTTATGGAGTTTGTTTAAATTTGACATTTTCATTTTATTTTAATGATACACACTCTAAAGACTTTCAAGTAGTGCTTGTATCTACACTTTCTAGTATTCACCTCGAGGTAGTCGAGAGGAAGGAAGGTCTCAGGCTCTCCTCTCTGCTCCTTGATGTACTGAATACAATCTCTGCCGGTCTTCTCCGAGTCAACAATGATTGCGTCCATGTTTTTGCCCAACACTTTGGTCACTGCGATCTGATACTTCTTCTGAGTGGGCTGGCACAGGTCAATTAGACGGCCATACTGAAAACAGACAGAGCAGCAATGTTTGTATTACTCATCTGCAATTCTGATTTTATTGGATACTTTTACTAAATGTAGTGAGCATAACAACATAAGCCACTATTGTACTGAATACTGCCACCACTGCCTTACCACAGAGCCAGGGTAGAGTCTTTTGATACTCTCCATGATCTCGGCCTTGCGCTGCTGGCGACTGTTCTCCTGCCTGTCGATTCTGGCGTCTCCCAGCTGCTCCATTACCTACAGCAAACGGCAATAATAATAGGATTCGTTATGGACTATTTCACAGCTGACATTTTCACTTGTCAAACACTAATAACATTAACAACAGGGAGTGCCAAAGCCATTCCCCAGTATTGTGCATGCTGGCCCACTGGCATGGATTACTGGCACACCTACCCATCATTTATTTTATTAGTCACGCGGGTGCTTTTCCCCGAAATGTGACAAATGTCTACTGATTCACATTAAGAAATTTAGTTTTCTGCTGCTCACTTCCGCAGACAGGTTAGCTATAGATACTTCACGCAAACAAAACTCAAGGTCTTCCAGAGAAGTATCTCTAACAACTACAGCACACAGATTCTATTAAGTACCTGGTTTAGCTCCATGTTGATTTCATCAATTCTCCGCTTGGCGCTTTCCACCTCCTCTGTCAGCTCCTCCTCCATGCGCTTCTGCTCATCAAGTGACTGCCTGAGGGGTAACAAGACAAAAGTGTGTGATGAAGGAGTATAATGGAGAAACCTATGAAATCAATAAGCTCAACACAGATCTGTAAAAACACGATGAGAGCAGCATACCTGCTGGTGGAAATATAATCCTCTAACTTCTCAATACGTTTCTGGTTTTCCTCAATTTCACGGATCTTCTGTTTGATTTTGGCCTGGAGAGAAACGACAAAATAAATGGTTCACATCGTTAAGAATCGATTTATTCTGGCACAGGCAGGCTTGCTGCCATAATTATCTTATTTACCTCTGTCTCCACTTTCTTCCTCTCCTCCAAGTCGAGGCGATCCTGGTCAGCCTTCTGGTCGCGGTTGAACTTCTCCAGCTCCTGTGCCAGAGTGGCAGCACGTTTACTTGCCTCCTCCTTCAAACGATGGTACTGCTTGACCTGGAAACAAGACGAGAGAAAAATCAGGTCATGTAAAAGCATCTATACTGTAAGGCTGATCTGATTTCATGCTATCAACAAAGATTTTTGATGAAATTCACACAAACTAAACCATGGCTTTTGCATGTTCTAGCTTTTCAATTATACCATCTTGATGTCAAAACAGAGGAAGGATTTTGAAAGGCCAAGACTGCCTAAGCAAAAATGATTGTACTACAATTGGGATATTAGTCAGATGTTTTGAGAACAACGTTTATATAATATAAATGGCTCCCTAAGCAATACAAGAATATATTCAAATAGGTTGGAAGGTACATTTACATTTTTGTTAACACATGCCAATATTTCTGTTTTATCGCAACAAAATAAAATCCTGTAAATAATAAATTACTCAAAATAAATAGAGTAGCTCTTAAATGTGTACAATATTCTGACATCAGACCTGGTTTTCCTCCAGGGTGAGGTCCTGGCCCTGGCTCTGCGCCTCCTCCTCCATGCGCTCCTCAAACTCCTGCTTGGCTAACTCCACTGCCTTCATCTCTTTATCCAGCTCATCCATGTCCCCCTTACGTTTCTTGTACATCTTCTGGGCATTTTGCAATGATTTACGTGCTGCCTCAAGCTTCTTGATCTTGTGTGAAGTGTTCTCTTTGGCCTTGATGTACTGCGGCCTCTTCTGGTTCAACTCAGAGTCTTTTTCTCTGTGGACACAATCAAGTGTTTAACAAAGTGCTCAGTTTTAAAAAGCATTAGCTTCACAGCAGGTCAGTAAGTGAGCTGTGATTGTCTCTTACTTGATTTCTTTCTCAATGGTCTGCTGCTCCCTCATCAGTCTACCCAGCTCCTTCTTCTTATCCTTCAGCTCCTCCTCCACATGGTCCATCTTTTTACGATCCTTATCAATCTCCTTGTTCCGCTGTCCTAGCTCTTTGTTCAGCTTCTCAATCTCAGTCTCATTGTGGTACAGCTTGAAGAGCTGCAACTGAACGCTGGCCCTGGCCACTTCGTCTTTCAGACGCTGGTAGCGCTCCGCCTGGTGGAATAATCGG
Organism: Acanthopagrus latus; assembly: GCF_904848185.1. Classification (NCBI taxonomy): domain Eukaryota; kingdom Metazoa; phylum Chordata; class Actinopteri; order Spariformes; family Sparidae; genus Acanthopagrus; species Acanthopagrus latus. The sequence continues at coordinate 15,617,840 of NC_051045.1, forward strand.
AAGAAAGAGATAGTTTGAGTGATGAAGTACATTTTTGTATGCTAGTCTCAAAACACTAAAAGTCTCAAAACACTAAAAATAGATTACAGACAAGTACTGCATTTCATTGTCTCAGTATAGTGCAGTGACAGTGAAGTTGAATCTAATATAATAACATAAGAAAGAACAACAAAATATGCAGTAAGTCATATTTTTTGTGTTTTAATAGGATCCTGCTGCTAAACAATTTCCATGTGAGGCGCAATGATTACACTTTAAACTTAAGGAGCAAATGTTACATGAAAGCACTTAATTTCTAATCCAGATATACTGTATTTAGAATGGGTTCACTGTACATACCTCCTCTTTCTCTTGCTTGGCTTCTTTACGCTCTGCAGCAATATTTTTCTTACGATGGTAATTGAACTGTGTGTCCTCCTCTGCTTTCACCATCTCCTTCTTCCTGCGGTCGTATTCCTGTGCCAGCTCTCCAGAACGAGAGATTTCCTCAAACAGAGCAGTACGCTCCTTGGGGTTCTTCATGGCAATAGACTCCACAGCTCCCTAGTGGGAAAATAAGCACAGATAAAACAGGGGCTGCCAATAGGAACTACAAACAGCATCAGCATCTCTGCTTTAACTGGCTGAGTCACATTTCAATCTGTGATGCCCACTGAGGGCACCTGTGTAGCTACATTAACCACACTCCAAAGAGTACTGGTGTAAAAAAAAACAAAGCTAATCATTAGTAATTCATATTTTCAATTTGACATAAATCCTTTATTACAATTGTGCAGTTTTAATTTAAAACATGCAATGGCACGGTAAAATCATGCAGAACACCTACAAACTGTAATGAGATTACTGCAAGAATATTAATGAATACAATATAATGAGAATGATTACGAGGATTTCAGTCTCACCTGGAAGACCAAGAAGTTCCTAGCCTTGATCAAAATACCAAGTTTTTCCAGCTCTTCACTGTATTCTGGCAAGCTCACCACCTTGCTGTTGATGCGGTACTCAGAAGAGGAACCTGAAACACACAATATACGCACATTAAAAGAAATAAAAAATTGTAAACATATGCTCATTAAACCACATACAAGACGCTGCATAGCTGTATGGTTTATTGTCATTATAAAGTAAAGAGTTGCACAATGAAATGTAAAAATGCCTAATTTTCAAAAACAAGAGTACTTGCAGGGTGTTAAGGCAATGTTTCAAAATACTGTGCTGCTATACTTGAAAATATGAGCTTACTTACTCATGGGATATTATAACAATTTCTTATGTGTTGCATTACTTCAAAATCAATTCCTTGAACTTAGACTGGAAAGTGCATTGAATACATGAAAAGCAAAGTGAATGCCGTCTTACTGCTGATTCAAGAAACAGAAGTTAATAGAACCCTTTTTACTAGTTAATAAAGCAATTGAATCACACAATGTAATATGACTTTAAATGGTGGTTCATACCAATGATGACCCTTGTGAAGGACCGCTCCTCTCCGTTATCCTCCTGGTACACCATGCTGACAAAGGCTCTGTTGGCAGCTGGTTTCCCTACAGGTGCTCCATGGATTAGATCCTTCAGAGTCTTCACACGCAGGTTGCTGGTCTTCTCTGCCAGCACGAAACTGATGGCATCCATAAGGTTGGACTTTCCTATGACAACAGCATTCAGATTTATATTAGATTTCTATGCAACAGAATGCAGATTTAAGCAATCAGTTTATTGGGTGCACTGTACAATCTAATTTAAGTGGTCCCGAGTCCCATCAGATAATTTAAAAATGTGTTGTTTCACTGTAAATCACGCTGGATATAACCCATCTGTGATTACCTGGATGACAAACTATAACTTCGCTCGAAAAACAAGGAAGCAGTGTTATATTAAACCTTTACACAAAGGCATGTGCACAACAAATAATTTGATCTGCACTCTCACATCAATGATAGCTTATGGTCACAAACCATAACACAACTAACTGAAATAAATATCCGCACGGTGACGTTGCATAACTATTAGAATTGGTTGTGAAAATGCTGTCAGATGCACAACACAAAGATAAACTGCATGTGTAAACTCGAATTTATAATATCTAGACAGAGGTGCATTGCTACACTATTTACCACTAGGTACTGCTAGGAAGCAGCCTGCATTTTACATTAGCCGTGAGCTAACATTTGCAATCATAACATACCAGATCCATTGGGTCCGATGATTGCGGTAAACTTGTGAAAAGGTCCGATGATCTGTCTTCCCTTGTACGACTTGAAATTTTCGATCTCTATCAGCTTTAAATAGCCCATCTTCGTTATATTTGTGCAGCTGTTTTGCAAAAAAACTGCACTGAATATTAGCCAGCTAGTAAAATTTTAGCTAGCTAATGCTAACAACCGCTGTCTACCGGACAAGCGAGCTCAAAGACGAAGCATGCACGCAAATGAATGAACCTCTCTGTTCCGTCTCTTGCTGGCCTATGCACAAATCACATTATGAAGTGCATATTCAGTTTAGTAGTCTAAATATCTTCATAATCATAATCAGAAAGACGCGATGCAGTAGTGACAACAATGCGCCATTTTACAATCCGACAGGAAGACCTTCGAGCGCGCGAGACACGAAACCCCACAGTTTATCGCGAGAACTCATGGAGGAATGGCTTTTTGTACTAGCCCCGTTGGATTGTGCCTAATACTTCATCAAGAACATTAAAGTATGTCAGTAAACAATACATTATGTTAATTTTAGCCTTTTCGTACATCTGGACCGCTCGCTGTTGGGATTTATGTTAAATGAGGCGTGCAGCGCATATTGAGATGTTGCCATGGTTACCAAGGGCCTTCAAACACAACATGAACAGTGCTCGAATAGCAAAACAGCTTCATTGACTGAAGTGATACTTGAACCTAAAATCCCCCCCAAAAAGTGATATAAGATTTATCCACATCTAACGTCAGAGGTAAGTGCTGCTTTGAAAAACCTCGTTCGCTTATTATCTTTCATTGTGTATTCATCTTTTTTTGTCACTCCCTGATAATTGTTTATGTCTCTGTAAAAGGGAATGTTATCACAGGAAAACAAGGCCCCAGAAAACTGTTTGTAGCTAGGAAGGTGGCAGGGTCCGCCAAATATAAACAAAGTAAAGAGTATCAAGTATGAAATTCTGTCGTCCTTTCAGGTCAAGTTTGTTTATTCAGTTTATTCAGTCATTAAAACAAAGAGAGTTTGTTTAGGCTTAAATCTTTCTCTGCTGATCAGAATTTCATCTAATCAGATGAATCAGATGAAATAATCAGATGAAATTCTACATAGTTGGGATGCCATTTAGCTCAGTGGGTAACGTGGGCATCCAGTGTACACAGGCTTTGTCTTCGCTGCAGCGGCCCTTTGCTTCGTGTCTCTCCCCCCTCTCTCAACCTGTTTCCTGTCACATCTTCAGCTGCTCTGTCAATATTTAAAAATATATATATATTATATTTAATTCATTCAAATTGCAATCATTTCTTTCCACAAGCCACAGTAACCAGGGCTGTCTTGATGTGCCTCCCCTCTTTAGGTTCATTTGAACTTGAGAAAATGTACAAATTGGATTTGCCTGTTGACCAGACCGAAATGAAGGCTGCGGAGAGGCGAAGGTCTGCAGAGACCACACGGAAGGCCCGGATCTTCAACACCCGGCATCGTGTGATGGGCATCGATGTTGATGCTCTCAACCAACAGGTCCAGGAGAAAAAGCATCAGCAGAACATGGAGATGCAACGGGACAAAGCTTTTGGTAACCTGCATGGGATGAGAGCCAGGGAGGGTTCAGAATTAACGGGGACTACTGAGTCTCCTATGAGAATTCTGTCTCCATTTATGAAATCACCTTTAATGTGCATTGATTTGATATTTATTTTCTTTACATTGCAGATAAGCTGAGAAAGTATCACAGTGATGCTCTGCTGCAGCAAGACATTTATGAAGAAGAGAAGCGGGCAGCTTTGCACACTGACCTGACCCGGTATTGGGCCACTCATCAGCGTGTGGAGGACTCTCGAGATGCTGATCTCAAGTGTGGCCTGAAGGGGGCATTCAGCATCACTATTCCAGAGGGCGAGCTGGGGCCTGCCAGTATGCAGATCTTTCAGGTAGGCATGGTGCAACAGGCAGGTGCATCAAAGACCAGTGAAACAAAATCTAGCGAATGGTTTGAATAAAAAAATCACACCACCCCCTGAGCACCACTTCCACTGTGTCTTTGTTTCATTTACAGGGAGAGGGAATTGGAGAGGAGCAAAAGAGGAGAGAACAAATGAAGATGACGGAAAGAGATCTGCGAACACAGAAGGAATTAAACGAGAGAAAGCACATGGGAGACAAGCACAGAGGTGAAAAGAGACGGGCACGGGCACGCACACGCACACACGCTATGATCACTGATGAGCCAACATGCTGTACCCTGTAGCCTCTGCAAATCACACACATGCTTCATGCTTTCCTGCACAAACAATCACACACTCCTACGCACAGCCCTTACTGCCAGGTGGCATTGATGGATGCTCATCCCTGAGAGCCGTTATGCATGTGCGAGTGTGTCGCTGAAGAGATTTGTACAATGGGTGATGGCTGTTGCAGGTGTGAAAAACACACAATAGGTGATTTCCAACGTGTGTGTGTGTGTGTGTGTTACAGAGATGCTCGTGAGCAAAGAGCTGGTGCTTCAGGACCTTAGGGGGGTTCAGCTGCAGGCACTCGAGGAGGATTGTAAGAAAGCTGCCCGCATCTCGCTTGACAACTACAATAGAGCTCTGGTACAGTACATGCATGTGCACACACAGATGGACACACAGATGCACACACATGCCACCCGCTGATGTGGAGGCTCACAGCAAAATCCAATGGGGGTTGGAGCTCTGACGTGGTGCTCTCAGGTGGGACTGTGGAATTAAAATCGCTAATTGAAAATGTTAAGTGATGCGTGCACACACACTTGCTGCAGGACGGCAGGCATCATATTAGTTGGTACCAAGCAACTGGATGGTTGCACTGCTTTGATGTGTGCGTGGGCCCGTCTGTTTTTTAGAAGCAGCCATTTAGCTCTCCCTTTCATTTGCCTGAATGCACTCAGCTCAAACCTCCATTGGGAGGCATCATTATAAATCCTTCAGGTTGTGCTATTTTTCACGACAATTATGTGGTTTCTCTAATAACCACTCACATGCGTAATGCACGGGCAAATAACACTGACTGAGTGGATCTCTCGGGGGGACGTTCACCATATGGCTAAGTCTTGGCTCTATGCTAGAAGTAACCACATATTAGAGGATGCTATTCTAATCATCCAGGGCATGTTCAATCAACTGTCTGTGGATCCGTGTTACCATTCCCCCCCCCCCACACACACACTAGGCTACAGAGCAGGCAGAGACACTGAAGGAGCAGTGCAGGAGGGAGGAACGGGAGAACCTTGCTGAGCTGTTGCACACACTGACGTCCGACATGATGACAGAGTGCGCAGAGGCAGCGAGGAGAGAGGTGGGAGGAGGGAGGCCGCCCCGGGTCCTCATAGACAGGTGGAAGGGGATGAGTCCCGAACAGCTGAGCGCCATCCACAGGGAGAGAGAAGAGCAGTGTCTTCGGAGACAGGTACTGGTGTCACTTTGTAAAAGACAACGCAGCCTCCATACACACACGCTTGCCCCTCGCTCTGCTCTACTTCAGTTCTACCCTTTTTGCAAAATTCCTTACAAACTCACAACAAGGGGTGTTAAAGTTACAATATGTAGGAATTTAAGTTTCAAATGTTTCAAAATTAAGTAAACAACTACTGACAGAATGTGAAGACATCTGTTGTGTTGTGTAGTGATATTTGATATATGATATGCTAACCTCAGCCCATCTTTTCTTGTAACAACCCTTCCAGCTCCTAGTCTAGACCAAAACAGCTAATCGAGCTAACTCAGCAAACTAGCCTACAGCAGCTACAGTTAACATCAATTAGTGGTTAATCTGGTATTATGCTGCCCCATACTTGTTGAAAGTATGAATTCGAGAGGTGGACGATTACACATATTGGTCTTTTAATGATCGATTATTAATCACTTGATCTTTGTTAAGAACTGAACTGATTTAAAATGTTTAAACTGACGATCGTGACAGGAGAAAATGTTAGTTAAAATTCAAGTGAATTGTCATTTTAGGAATACAGAAAACATTCTATACATACTAATACTATGACATTTGAGCCATTTAGTAGCCTCCATATGGTTTGGCGTTTGTTGGCAGTTCCGAATAATGGCAGATGGGAGCCCTGCAATTAGAATGAAGTCATTATTTTGTGTAATTGATTTAATCATTCAATTAGCTACTTGTTTACTTAATCTGTTTGGTTAAGGCCCAATTTAGCCTAGTCTGATTTCACACCAGACAGAGATAAAACAGTTTTCTAATGGAAAACATGAACATAATTCATATGTCATGCGTTATAAACAGTTAAACCAATAACGGATATTTATGGCAGCTGAATATCAATTAAAGAAACTGTTTAAAATGTTCATCCCTACGTGCAACTATTTAAAATTGGAGCATAAATTGGTGACAGTTAAAGGACAAACTTTACTGACCTTTATGGATCTAAATGTATTTTGTATCTCCTCTAATTTATTCAGGATCTACCTTCAATTTGTCATCCATGTCTGTGATTATTTGTGAAACTGTCCTCACAGGTTGCATATGTCTAAAGGTTGTGACCACAGGGATATTATGGATGCACGATATTGGATTTTTGCCAATGCCAATACTGATATATGCACATTTCTTTTAGACCTAATTGATAGCAGAACATCAAGTCTGCATTGCTAATCGAAATGTACACATTCACTGTCAAAGTAAGAAAAACTATTTAGTTTATGGGTTTGAAACACATGCCCATATTTGAAGTTTCATCTTGTCGTCCTGTCCTTCATGTATGGGTAGAAATGTTCATTTCAGGCCGTTGCCACTATCTCATTTTGAAGCCTTTATTGGCCAGTACCGACATCAAGCTAATATTATTGTGCATCCCAAGTATCATCCCTTCTTAGATATTTTCAAAGGTTTCTTTCTTTTTCTTTTTTTAACTGAAGTACCAAAATGTTTGTGTTGCAGAGAGATAATTTATCCTATTAACCATGTTGGCACACCTCAATTTTATGTTGAAAACTTTTTTTGAAATCATTTTTTAAACCTGGTATCCCGCATGTCAACTCTCCTCAGGTTCTGCATTGAGACTTGTTTTATCTGTGCGTCTTTAGAGACAACGTGAAGCTGAGAAGGCTCAGGACGCAGCCAGGGAACTCCAGCTTCTGAGGCTGACCAGAGAAGCAGAGGAGGAGGAGAGGAGAGCAGCAGAGCTCAGGAGGGAGAGGAATATTCAGACAGACCGCTATAATGTGCAGCTGGCCAGAGAGCAGCAGGCATAGTGAGTACAGCTCACAGGCATACTTACACCAACTATTCAGGCGGTAGTCAGCAAATGTATTTTAGGAGAAGGTGATTTAGCACTCTTCGGTAGTATTCAGTTTCAAATAAGCATTTTCTTGGAAATAGTTACTCACCTTGTGTTTATTTGTGTCTTTGTCTGCCACAGTCAGGAGTACCTGAACAAGAAGCTCTACACCAACAAACCCACCAAGAGCTACTTTAATCAATTCAACACCAGCTCCCGCTGACCACCGCAGACCTTACACAGGCTTATCCTCCTGTGACAATGTGCTAATAAAATCTATTGATTGTTGTACTCACACTGAATGTGAATTGAACCTGAACGATCAATACTTCCTGCTTACAACATACACATATGTGTTGAGTTTATCGGCGGATGCTGATGACAACAAAGGAACCCTTTTGGATACAGATTGTTCCACGTACTTTATTTTTCAGTCATATATCCAGTTACAGTGGTAGATTCATAATGCAGTTACAGTTATATTGGCCCCATGTGTGGTACAAATCCACCCAACGCCACCTGACATGTTGTTCACCCCATGACACATATAGATACCACCAGTTTCACTGTGCTAATTGTGTACCCCACACACCACAAAGAGGCACATCTACACTCGGGCAGTGACAATCACTCCCGTCCTCCCCTACGTTCTCTCCCTCCCCTCCCATTCAGGCATTGTTGTTTTAAATCTGCTTGTCTGAGTTCTGAAGATGCTTCTCTAAACAAACCAATCCACTTTTTTAAAGAGGTTTTTATCTTTTCACTATAAAAAAAAGTGGGGGAACAGCAGTGGAAAAGCAAAGGCCAGCATCCTCAGCTTTCCCCTCGACACATGAAAAGCAAAGAGTGAGTGGCAGTCGAGTGAGTATCTGTGTGTGTGCACTCATTCCTCATTCAAAGCTAACATTTGCCCCGAACACTGACAAACACAGATGTTTAGCAGCAGATAGTCAAGTTAGAATATTGGCATATTTTGTGTCATTCACCGCTCCTGTATGAAAATAGATTTTTTTTCTTTTTTAAAAGCTTTATTTGTCCTGAGTGTGTCTGAATAACCAACAACAGGGAGCTTACACACACCCGCTTCACTGTCATCGGCCTTTTTAGACATCCCATAAGCTTTAACCTCAGGGACTGTCAGGTGATGTTTGGCCAGTGTCAAGCTTTTATTTGAACAGAGAGAACTGAGGCAGCAACGTTGCATATAGGTGCTCCCTGTGGTATGCACAAACCGACCTGCTGCATCCCCGCCTCTCATGACTGCATCAGACAAAAACTCCACAGATATTCACTGCGCTGCGATGCATCACTGGATGGTAATGGGCATGAACGCAATCTTAGCTTTCATTGTAATGTAACTACTACTATCACTAAATGACACTAATGTACAAGTTTTTTTTGTGTTTACTTTTTTCAAATTTTGAAATGTTTGCAAACATCTACAGAACAAATGTGGATTTTTTTTTTCTCCCATTTTTATTTATTTTTTTTTTTCCTCAACTATGAACTATTTTTGCTAAAACAGCCAAATCTCACTGCAATCGTTAGTCAAAAACGGAAAGATTGAATTCATAGCAACAGTACAAAGAAGGAAAATGCAACATGTTAAAATTAGGTGGTTTCAAACCTGCACATTTTTCACATTTTTATAGCAAACATGGCTGGGATCATCAAAACAACTGTAAGGGTTGTATTTACATTCTCGGGGGGGGGCTTACAGGTCTTTAACCACTGTTATCTCTCCGGTACCTTGAAGCTCAAAATTGTGTTCATCAGTAGCATGTAAAATACAATTTACATGCCCATCTTTAAAAAGAATACATTCTCTGTGTTTGATGTAAATACCAACTGCTTGCCTTTATTATACATCATCACGCCTGTCTGCAGTATACACTTGCATTGATGAGTGTCTGAAAATAAAACCTTGAGAATGTTTCCACTCTCGGATCTGTAAATATACATAAATACTGCTCCCTCAAACAGTTTGTGTGGCATGAGATGGACAGGTATGAAAAGATTGTTGGATTAGAGACAACAATGTTTTTAATACAGTGTAGAAAGAGACAAGGACAGAGATACAGAAAGCTACACATAGGTCTCGACACAAAAAATTACAATATCATCTCCAACAATGACATTACACTTCTGGTGGGAAGGCGAGAGAGTAATGACATCGATCTGGTGATCTATGCAGACCCAGCAGGCACAGGAACTTAGAAGGAGCATGTACATATCTATAATACTGTATTATGGCTAAATAGATAGATGTAGATGCAGCTATTTACACCAGATGCTACTCAGCATTTTCACAGCAAGTTCCCATAATGCATCCAATGTTATAGTAAGAAACTTGGCTTCACTTAGTTTCAATTAAAACAACGTTTATCCATGAAATGTGTGAATAAAGAGAAGTTGTTGTTTTTCTCCAACAAATGGTGTAGAAAACAATGTGAAAAAGTGATGATATAAATTAAAGATAACAAAAAGGGTGTTTTGTATTAAAACTCATTTGTATAAAATAATAAAAAATGTCACTGGCGAGTACAATCTTAGACATCGAATGGCGTTAGACATACAAAACGTGTGAAATCATATAAGGCATGATTAATATCTAAGACTCAAGACTTTTTTTACAGCAGCGTGTGCCGTCTGTTCCCCCACACTAGGCTCTACCATCATCCTCCTCCTTCCATGCATGACTCTGCATCTCTATGGGACCACACCTACGATCCCTCCGATATGTCTACCTGTACAACATTCTGTATTTATCTTTCTATAGAGTTGTTTGCGGAGAGAAACAAAAGAAAGGAAAAGGAGAGAAATGAATGTTAGTCATTAAGCTCTGCTGTAAACCACACAGGTAAAGGGGGGGAGGAAGGGGGTCAAAGGACATCATCAGGTCAGTCAGACTTGTATCACACTGTCCACTACTTTGGACACTCCTTTGGTCAAAAAAGTCCGGTCGATCAGATGACGGCCAGGTGCATCTGAATAGTCAATATATTGATTGTGTATTGGTCGTTAAATCACGGATCAGCAAGTCAGTGGGGAACAGGAGCGTATGGGCACGTATGTGTTGACATGTTTTGGTCTGATGGTTCCCCGGCAGATGGTGGGGGTGGGGGGGGTTAATCGAGGATGGTGACTGAGTTGGGCATGCCGTTAGTGGCTGGAGTGATGGTGGTGGGGTTGGGCGGGGAGTTGCCTCCTGGTCCCTCGCTGGGCCGACTGAACTGGCTGGCCAGGGACTCGTCCATGTTGAGCTCCGTGGTGATGGCACTGCTGCCGTTGAAGTCCAGGTTGTCCTCGCTGCATAGCTTGCTCTCCTCGCCGAGGGACGGCAGGCTGGCTGTGCGCTTCTCCTCAAGGTCACTGAGAGCACAGAAGGGGTCAAAGCAAGACATATTATGAAGAGGCATGCTGGAATATGAGAAGGGCAACAATTCTGACAGTATAACTGCAACTTTTAAATAATTTTAGAAATTTTAATTTTAGAAAAAAATACTGCTTTTCTTAATCTTACATTATAATCAAATGGATTATTTTTGGTTTGGCAAAATAAGATTATTTATGACAGCACATTGAGCTATAGGATATTCTGAATGCCATTTTTCAGTTTCTAATGTTCATTCCCAGGACAATAATCATCAGATTAATCAATAACAAAGGTAAAACATTCACCATGAGTAGACCAAAGATACAGGGCAATCAGACGGTACAAAAGGCTTTGGGATAATAAAAAAGCCGGTTTGGGATAGCAACTCACAGCACAGCATACCTTTCTAGAGATCTGCATAGCAGGGGCAAGCATTGGGGAGAAGAGGGACAATGAAAGGAACACAGAGGGTTAGGAAAACCAAACAGTGCAGAGGGAGTCAGGGCTGTGCCAGGATTCAGAATTGAAAAGATCCGCAGGAACATAATGTAACACTGAAAGAGACGACGTGCATTCAGATGACAAACCTGTACTCTCCGAAAGTCTCATCTTTCATAGGCCGCGCTTCTGAGTCCATCGGCCCCTCTTCTTTATCTTTCACTGAGGAGGAGATTATTGGATTTTATTATCAGGAAGATCTCTTCCATGTTTCTCTCTAAGCCACTGTCTCAGACATGGATAATGGCACAGCGAGATAACACCAAGTGGAAAAAAAGAAGATAAAAAGATTCGGCCTGATCTGTAGACACAACCTGTTGATTTATGTGGATTTCTCGTGTGACTTTCAGTGTAGTTAACTACCGCTATGAAAATGACTCTTAAAATTCAAAACAATTTAATAATTAATTAGTCAGAATGGTCGCATTTATTATTCAATTAAACCTTGCTTTTAGCACAGACAATAAGGTCTACTTAAAAGGAGCCAGCCACATGTTTCTCTCTCGGGAGGAAAGAGATAAAAGGCTGGTGCTTTCCTCTGACCAGGCAGATGGTGACCTGCAGGCTGCAGTTCCTCTTTTGGTTTGTGATTAATATTTTGCAGTCCTTTTTCGGGGCAAAGCCTCTCTTTTTCATTATCACAGTAAGGAAGAGCAGGCTCCGAGGTATGTTTCACTACATGTTTGATGTGAAGGCTGCGAGGAAGAGAGTTGGACCAGTGAAAACTGGCCGATCATTTGAAGTCGAAGCCACCACGTGGATCACACCAGGAGCTGTTTGGGCAGAATTTTAAACATGGTGCAATCTTATTTAATTCTTTCCAGTAATAATAATCTTGTTTACTGCGGTGCATTACCGTAAGTGTTTGGCTTCTATTTCTACCACAGTGTCATTTTCATTATCAGACAGCTTTATGGCTCCAGACAGTCCAATCTTACACACAGAGCTTGTTTAGAGCGTGACTCAGCAGTAGTCTAACATCGTATTGTCCGTGGAAACAGCCTTAGAAAGGCGACCGGGTATAGAACATTCTTAAAAAGAAACAGAAAAATAGCTGTTCGAGGCCTCAACCATTTTGTATTCATCAACAGCTGAGTAATCTGCTGATGAATACCTAACATTCATTGCACTTGCCTGAATACTTCCCTCCTTTACTCCTCTTGATGAAGCAGAGGATGAGGAGTATAAGCAGCAGCAGCACGACGGCGCTCACAACACCGATGAACCAGCCCTGCGTGGCAAAGCTGGGCTGCATCTCTGTCACACCTTCAGTGAGGGAAAAAAAGGGGGGGAGAAGGAAAGAAGAGCGGGTACATTTTTTGTTTTGGTGGAAACAGGATGAAAAGGGTCGGATAAAAAAAGGAGTAGAATCTGGAGCAAAAGAGACAGCGCATTATGCAGCCTGACAGGGTGGCGTTTCACTTGGGAACCAAAGAAAACAGCACAATACGCCAAACAAACACGAGTAATGGATCATTTCATATGGCTAACCAAGCTCTCTATTTTTTTACATAAGTCTTTGAAAGCACTTCACAGGCAGTGGAGAGAACTGCACGACACCCTCAGCAGGATCAGGCTTTATATTTAGAAGTGGGAAGCCCAGAGGAGAGAGCAGAGAAGATGAAAGGAGAGAAGATGAATGAAGGCAGAGCGCTCGGAGTACCTGTTCCGTCCGTCTTGATGTTGGTGTCCCAGAAGGTGTTGTTGTTGTAGGTGAAGCGTAGATGATAATGAGAGCCTGGAGTCAGGCCCTGGAGTTGGTAGAAAGACTGTGAGGAGTTCACCTTCTCCGTCATCTTCCATTTACTGCCATCTGCAGAGACATGAACCATGATTGACTTTTCATCGTTTAGGGTCGTTAAGCTATTCCCACGATGGGCTAAAAGATTGAATGTAATGAGGTTTTAGTGTACTGTACCATCTTTCTTGAGGTAGTGCACCTGGAAGCTAACGTTCCTGTGTCTTTTCTTAGCCACCCAGCTAAGGTTGACTGAGTTTTCCCCCACAGACAGGCTGATGTTGGCAGGAGGCGCTGCAAGACATGCAGTCAGAGCAATCAAACTCTTAATCTAGTGCGACTCGGTCCTCGACGTGTCAGATCTGTGATGATGAAGCTTTGTACCTCCATCAAGAGTGGTGGCGCCCTCCTTCTTGATGGGCTCTCCATCCCCTGCAGCAGTGCGGCCCCTCAGGTAGAAGCGGTAGTGGCTATGGCGGTCCAGACCCTTCAGGGTGAGGTGGGTGACCATGGGGTCGTCTATTGTCTCCACCTGCATGGGGCTGTCATCACTCTCCACAACTGACCACAGCGCCGGCAAAAAAACACTCAATCACTACGTGATCTTCAACACATCATTATGGGTGACATATGACTGACTGATGAGCATCATTAGGAGGCTGTGCTTTTGACATTTTTCTAGTCTTATTGATTTAGCTGGAAATGTATCGTGTGGTGTCATTGGCACTACTGATGATTTCGCCGATGTCTTTGTTGCAGTGTTGACACACTTATTAAAGAGAAGAATTTATGTGCCCAATGTTATGTAAAGTAATTTTTTGGGATGAGGGGGTAAACGATGCTCACTCTGTTGGTACTGCAGAAGATATCCAATGAGGACTCCATTGGGCTCGCCAGGAGGTGTCCAGATGAGGGTCATTTCAGTCTCAGAGGGGCTGTCCAGCATCAGGGACATAGGAGGACCAGGAACTAGCAGCAAAACAACAGGCCTGATTAAAGTACTCATGGCTTAATACATATCCACTGTCACCTGTATTCCTCCAACACCTGGCTGCTCAATATTATCTATGCCTCAATTTCACTCTCCTTCCATTCATTGCCAGTCTCTGGATCTCAGTGTCATTTCCTCCGTTGTAACCCACCATCCCTCCCTCCCTCGCTCCCTCCCATCTTGCTCCATCTTTGTCTCTCCCTGTCTCTGATTAAATCTCTTCATCCACTTTGTCTATCACCTCCCACCATTTGTCGGCCGCATCCCTCTTCCACCCACAATTTTTCCCACTCTTTCTCATTCTCACCTCCCTCATGAGTCTTGAAGGACAGCGTCTCAGATGGGGGTCCCTCTCCCTTGCTGTTGAATACAGTGACAGCCAGGGCATAGTGGGAGTATGGTTTGAGATCACTGATCACCTTCCTCTCCTCATTGGCTCCAGTCTCAACCACCACGGTGCTCTCCGGCTCCCTGGCCCTGCGGTTTCTGTGGTGGGCCCTTGAGCCGGTTCTGGTCAAGTAGATCTGGAACAGAGAAATCATTTGAAATTTTAATTTCCGTGTCGCACACTTAAATGCACAGTATGTGATGTCTGTTTATGTGCATACCCGCTGCGCGTGCCACTGCTTGCTAGCTTAGCGGCTAGTGTACAGTAAAGTAATCTAGCTGTTTGGGGCAAGTAAACACTCACGCCAGGCTGCTCTGCTGGTGGCGAACACACCATTGCTGATAAAAGTGCATCTGTTATGATTCAGGCGCACATGTTCAGAGGCGAGGTGATATAAGGTTCAGTATCATTCCAGTCTTGATGTAAGTTACACGAGCAACTGAATGAAACACTCATGATCTTGAGTAATATTGCGGATTTCTTTGAGTTTGAACAACGCTGCAAACATTTAGTATGATGTAAGCACACATCAACAATATATATATATAACAAAGGTCTGGTGGTTTTAAAGCAGAACTGTTGAGTGATGTAGTCACACGTGAACCGCCATTTTCCTCTGGCTGCATTAAAACTGAGTTTGCTAAAAGCTGTTTGAAAGGTATATAGAGTATGGTGTTGAATGGAACATGCATCTAAGAGAAGAGAAGCGGTATGACTGGAGTATGATACATTTTGAAGGTGAGATCATCTAAAATGAAAAAAGGCTTTCTTCTTCACAACCTTGAAACTAGAGAGAATTCAGAACCTCGCTTCTGCCTCTGCTCTAAACACAGTGTATGTGTTATTCATGAGCACAGGGGCTGAATATGTTATTCAAAACAACAGAAGAGATACAGCATCAGTACCTTGTACCCCAGCAGGTGTCCTCTGACCGTCTCTTTCTCCACTGCTGCCCAGGTCACTCTGATGGTAGTGCTGTTTATTAGCACAACACCCACATCCATGGGAGCCTCCAATGGAACTGAGAGACAATGACAGGCAGGATGGGTGAGATGTGCAAAAGAATACTGAGCGAAATATCCCCAGAAAAAGAAGAAGAGGAGATGCTGTTATTTTACCATCTTCCCCTGAGTAGCCAATGATGGGGTCTGGCTCAGGTCCGTCCCCTTTATCATTGACAGCCTGAACTTTGATCTCAAAGGCAGAGAAGTTGCCGATGTCACTGACAATGAATGACGGTGCCGTCGTATAGTTGGTGTGCCAGTTAGGCCCGCTGCCCACCACTCGCCTCCACAGCACCCGGTACCTGAAGTTGGGTCCATTGAAGTCACGTTTGTCCATTTCCTGCAGAGAAGCAAAGAGCACCCAATAAGGCACAAAAGCTTTTTATAAATATATGTTTTGATGAATTGTACATTCCGGTAACTGATGTACCTCCCAGGTGATGACCAGAGTGTCTGGGTCTGTGGACTCACTCCTCACATCTTCAGGGTTAATGTCTGGAGCTGTGATCAGAAACAAGGTCAGTGTAGAGCGTTGTGTGTGCGTTCATTTTGAGACTGAAAGCTTGAGGTTACAAAACACTAGCTCTTACCCTCAGCAAGTGTGTTGTGGGTTTCTGATGGCTTGCTAGGGTCACTCTTGCCCACATCATTGATGGCAATGACCCGGAAACGGTAGGACATGTAGGGCCAAAGAGGGAGGCTAGCCCGCTTCTTGTTTCCTGAGACTCTCTTCAGCTCTTCCCAGCCTCTCTCCTTCGAACCTTGGTCCTCAAACTCTACCACATACTCTGCAGAGAAGGAAAGAGAGAGTCAGGGAGGAATGGGGGGGAGAGAGGAAGAAAACAAAAATGAAACATAAAAAAAACAGTGAGTGATACTTTGAGCTTAACAGAGGTCTGATGCTGCAGATCGAATTTTAAAATGGAGCAGCCTTTCATTTTGTCAAGAAGAAGCAGACAGTGAAGATTTGTGGGTATCGATTTTTCTATGTCTGTACTGAACCTAGCACGGCGCTGTTGTGGTCGTCTCCGGGAGTCCAGCTAAGGGTGACTGCGCGATGCTTAGCATCAGTGATCTGGAGGAGGGCAGGAGGGTCTGGACGATCTGAAGGAGACAAGAATGACATCATTATTACGATAACCTGCACACCACAAGTTTAAACAAGTCTAATTTTGGGGGGAAAAAAAATGACAGTTTTGCATATATTTCAGTGTTTTTTGTGATCTTACCACATAAAGTGAGGGTGTTGCTGGCTTCAGCCATGTCCAGTTTAGTGATGACCTGACAGGTGTACACGCCCTCATCACTTTCGCCCACATTGGCTATTATCAGGTCTGGTCCTGCAAATGTGTATCTAAGGACAAACGGTCATCATTGTTATCCTCATTACTCTCTTCTTCATTTTTACTTTCTTATATATGTTACCACAACCATTTTTTTAATTGTTTGTTTATGTAATATGGATTAATAGATGAATATTGTTACATGGGGAAATGTGCAGTGCTCTAATGCATTGAATTCTGTCTTACTTTGCGTCACTGTGGGACTCGTAGAGCTTCTGATCGTTCTTTCTCCACTGAATTTGCGGGGTGCCGAGTTTGGGGTCAACAAGGGACAGACAGGTGAAGGCGGCCGTGTTGCCAGGCTGCACTTTCAGAGCCTGAGGAGGTGACAGGATCACTGTCCTGTCTGGAGGAGAAAGCAAGGGAGACAGATAATGCTGAGAAAAGCCACATTCGGTGCAAAAAACATCAGCTGCTAAGGGACACAGTTTCTCACTCACTGAGCACTTCCAGCTCGGCACTGATAGACAAGTTGCTGTTCTGCACGGAGCAGGTGTAGCTGCCCTCGTCGTCGTGGGTGATATTTGAGATCTCCAGCACCCCGTTGGTGAGCAGGTTCACTCTTGGGTCCACCAGTAGGGGGGTAAGGCTGGCGCTCTCCCTGGAAAAGACAAACACACATGCATCCGAAAAACCACATTAGTATTGTAAGGGTTTTATTTATTTTTTTTAACATTGTATCAAACTTGTTATCACATCTTAATTATCCACTAACCTCAATGAGATTTTCCTAATCCAAAAGATTTTTTTGAAAATGACTACCTTTGCTAATTACACACATACATTTCAGTGTAAATTGTACATATCTATCAATTTAGTCATTACTGGTAAGTCTTGAAAATTGGATGACATTACAAAATCTTTAGACATTACTTGTTTGTATAACTATTTATATAGGGCAGGTATCATCATGAGCCATTTTTTCCTCTCAGAGGGGTCCAAAAATCTCAGTCAGAATATGTTCATTTTGCATTTTTTTCAAATGCAATTCTTTTTTTTTTGTATTGTATTTTTTGATAATGATAACATAACATTGGTGAAAATTTGAACCTTTGTAAAATGTCCATGTCCAATTTCAGAATAACTTGACAGCATGCAATGGAGCTGGCACTGACTCAACAAGTTTGTGTAAAACCTGATGACTCATGTCATCCCAGCGTGATTTGATAGTGATCCAAAGAACTTGGATGAAAATCCATGACAGTCAGGACTCCTCAAGTAGTTGTTACAAAGCTTTGAGGTGTGTTTGCAGTGATTATCCTGCTGCAGTATGAGTCATTCCCCCCAAAGATCAAACCAGAGGGTGTTGCACGTCTCTGAAAGAATGGAGTGGTACTTCTCTTTTGTCAGGACGGAGTCAATTCCATCCAGAGTCAGCTTATGTCTTCCCACTACCATTGTTCACTTTGGGTTTGTTACACTATGTTATCATTCTCTCTCCTGTTCATCTCCTTACAAACACCCTTCTGTTGCTGACTTAAATCTCTAAATTAGATACATCAGTAAATAGGACTTTTTCCAACCATAGTGAAATTCTGGTATTTCTTAGACCATCTCAAGTGTGCAGCCTCGTTTCACGTCCTGAGAAGTGTTTTTGAAACTGCTACTCGTCCTCTGAGACCACCTTCTACTGTATGGACTTTTGAAGATTGGGGTTCGGTTTTGTTTTAAGTCTGTATCTGTGATGATCTACTGATCTAGTTTCATTTTAGAGCTCCATGCACGGCACATTGGAAACCTTGAGTTTAGTCATGATTTGACGCTGAGGAAGCCCCTATTTGTTTAGAATATCAATCAAACTTCTGATACTTTCTCTTTCTTTCTGCATCCTTAAACTTTCTCATTATTTCCAGGTTTACATGACAATATTAGAGATCTTCAATGTGGTCTCAGACTGTTGCAAATAAACTAAAAATAAAATTAGAAACTTGGCAAGCCGAGTCAGAAATAAACCTTCTTGGCTACGGAAGGTGCTGATGAATTCATCACTTCAGTGCGGCTTTTTACGCAAATGATGAGCTACCTATGCAAAAATACCACCTGTGTGATATATAAAATCTGCCAGACAGCACACTAGAATACACAATTAAGTACAACACAGTTAAACGGAATAAGAGGGTCTCACCATATGACTTTAGGTTTGGGAGAGCCAAAGGTCTCACAATCCAGTGTAGCCTTCGACCCCTCTGTAAATGTGTACATAATCATGTCCTCAGTCATGATCTGGGCAGGCAGCTCTGAAACAACACACACAAAAAGATGTGAGACACACACACACACAGAAGTACACACACAGAAAACTGTTAAATAAGTGACATGTATAAAGCAAACATTCACCGATGACATAGACATTGGCGTTGACAAGGATCGTCCCATGCTTGTTGGAGGCCTGGCACTGGTAGATAGCAGTGTCTCCAAAGTTGACGTCCTTTAGGATCAGAGATCCACCCGCTGTTAGGGAACGTCTGGGGTCCTTGTCGGTTGCTGTTAAAAAAAAACAAAAAAAACACAGAAAACACACACAAGTCAGAACACGCACGCTGTGTTTTAGGTTGTGTGTTGCGCATTCACAGAGGGGGGGCTGTGCTCCGACCTGAGAGGGCGATGCCGTTCATGGTCCAGCTGACGATAGGAGAGGGGATGCCTTCTGCCTGGCAGTCCAGTTTGACGGTCTCACCTGGGGCGTATAACAGACTGACTGGTTCTTTGGTCCAGTAGGGAGCCGCTAAAAGGGACAGGATATTTAATTACAAACAGAACAAGCGAAACGTTAAGTATCAAACCTTTGCATTTTGCGTTGAGATTCACAGGTCTACAAGAAGTCTTGTCAATGTGGCGACTAATCACAAAAATGCTCTGCTATGCTTTAAAGGGCAAAGCCTCCAGGTCTATTTACTAATAACAGGGAGCAGTATTCAGCTTGTGACAACCGTATTATGTCTTATGTTGTTTGTCATAAGGAAATGACTTAATTGACATCACCCGGGTTTGTCAGCTGGGAAATGGATAACATTTTATTCACAAAAGGCCAGTGAACAAGCATACGCTTCAAAAGCTTTTAAGAGGTGAATATTAACACAGCTGCAATCATACAAAAGATGCTGCTGGGTTGTGTGATAGAAAGTGCAGGACATTGACCGATAGAAGGCAGTGACGGAATGCAACTAAGTACATACACAAAACTACTTTTACTTTACTTGAATATTCCCAGTTTTTCTGCTACTTTATACTTCGACCTCAACTACATTTCATATTATCAGCAATCAGATAAAATTCAAAGTACTTTCTAACCTAAAGAATAAAGGCGGCAGATAATTTAGCACTTGGTAGTGACATTAAAATGTAAGATCACAATACATACTCAAAATATCCTTACTTCACATGCAATTTGTGTGACGTACCTTCTACGGTCACAGTATAAGTGTGTGTGACCTTCCCCTGGGAGTTTTCAGCTATACACTGGTACTCGCCCCCATCGCTCTCGGAGATATTGCTGAAGCGCAGGCGGCGGTCGAACATATCTTTGGCGGTCCGAGTTTCAGATAGTTCGCCATCCTTTCTCAGCCACGACACTTTGGGAGTTGGACTGAAGAGGAGGAGAAAAAGTGGATGTGAAAGAGGAAAGGACACATGGGGTAGAGAGAGGAAAAATAAAAGTGAAGTATGTTGTTTGAAAGTGGGACATAAATAAATAAGGCAGGCAGAGAGAGAAAGAGACATGCAGGGTGAGAAGAAAAGAAATGAAATGAGGAGGCAGTGAGAGGCAGAGTCAGCAGGAGACAGCATAAGACAGATAATGGAATGTAGAGTGTGTAAGGAGGCAGGAGAAGGGGGGAGAGATGGATGAGAGGCAGGTAAGATTGATTAAAAGGAGTGGCTCAAGTTTAGTGATTGATGGGGCCACACAGCTATGCACACGCAGACACTCACAGGCCTTGGACGATGCACTCAAGCTCAATGGTCTGGCCCCTGAGTGCATGGTAAGAGCTGTGACTTCCAGTAGGTCTCAACATGTGGGGCCTCCTGTTCCGCAGTACGGAGTTGGCTGAAGACAGAGAGGTGGAAACACAAAGAGGATGCAGAAAGAGATTCATACATATGTATGGGCAATTTTCAAATTGCTGTGCTGCTGACAAAGCAGCCACTTTAGAGACTCGGACACACAAACACGCGCACATCCACACACACACACACACAGATGCAGGGTGTGGAATCCTGTGGAGAAGACTTTAGCTTTCTAACGTCGCATCATCATACAGATTTTCTAGGCACACACACATACAGAGAGGTCTCATGTTAACATGTGCTCATCCTTCTGACCTCTAGTTGGGCCACAGATGCTGGCAGCCACATCTCAGTGTGAGCTGCATCTCATTACCGCTGGACTGAGGAGGGTGATGGGCCCCCTGCCGGCTCTGAGACCGTCTACTGGATATGGTGCTGCTTCGGTCAGCACTACATGTCACCACATGGGGGTGAGTTGACTTTGTATTAACTATGTGGCCTCTTGTGGCCTCAGTGGTTCTTTAACTGTCATTCTGAACATTTATCACACTGCATCACAACCTAATTTCATGTACAGTATGTTTCATAGCATTTGACCGTAATCAGCACTGTGCCTAACTGCAGCGTCACAGATCTGCATTGAACCTATTTCACACCAAAGAAGACTGTTGACAGGGCGTTAACATCTTCTAGATGTTGCTGTTGCATTTTTAAACTGTAATTTCTGTCGGTGAGGTGGTAGCAGAAATTTCAGCTGCAGGCATATTGAAACCCACACCTATCTGTCTGTCTAGACATCACTGGAGGCGTAGGTGAGAAAATGTCATTTTGTAATTTAAGTGACTCTAAATTGTTTAAGAATACATTAGGGGAAGTGGGGGCTGTTTTGTTTGACATTTACATATAGGCCCTAATATACTGTGGCCTGGACTTTCCATTGAATTACATTTTTGGAAAAGTTTTGAACGCCTGTAATTTAATGAATAAAACCAGTCTTTGCCCAAAGATGCATCTCTGTCACTCAGTTCAGTTCAGGTCAGTTTATATCAGATTAGCCAAAGCAAAACTCACAAGGGCTGACAGTGAGAGTGATGGGTTCCTTGGCCAGAATGGTGCGCGTTGCCAGGTACTGGACATTGCAGGTGTAGTCATTCCTGCTGTCCTCAGTTGTCAAATGGGCAAAGTATAGGTTGCCATCCTTCCCCACCACCACCCGATCACTGAGCTCGATATGATGTAGCCCTGCAGAGAGAAGAGACAATAACAGAAAGAAACGGGAGAGAGAAACAGGAGCTTAACAGCAAAATTTAATAGTGAGATGAAATATCAGAGGGAGCCATTGAGATACAATGGGATGAGAGAAATAGAGAAAATGATGATAAAGAGACGTGGGAGAAAAGGAGTAAGAATAGACTCTGTTCAGTCTACAAAAGGTACTGAAGAGGTTTTCAGAAATTGAAAACATCCAGGGATAGATACATTCATGGAAGGATATTCTGGACATTGAGGGAAAGGATATTTCATGAGATATAAATAATCACCTGCCAACTACATTTCTATGATGTGAGATGTGAGTGTCTAAGTGCTCGACTTATCTAGGAGATGGGAAGGATGTAATGAAAGGACAGATGGAGAGCTTATGTACTCACTCCAGTCCATCCAGTGGATGATAGGCTGCATGGAGCTCTGTGGGGGGTTACACTTCAGAACAATACTGTTTCCCTCTTCAGCCTTCACGCTGACTTTCTTCTCTTTCTGCTGGGACGGGGGAGCTAAAGGGAGGCAAGGGAGGAAAAATACACACGTGTTAGTGTGTACACAGACATGTACACAGCCACCTGTGCACACATTTCCAGCGTCATGTCAAGATTGCCTGAGGCGATTCACGTCATGTGTTGACTCCGTGCACACAATGCAGTGAATGAGGAGTTTTATCTATAAAATCCCAGTTTGAGGAACTTTAGGATTTAAGGAGAGGCGCGTTCAGCGAAGGCGCCAGGTTGTCTTTTGTCTTGCAGAAGTGGAATGACGTGATTTGTGAGTCATATGTGCCCCCCACCCCACCCCTTTTCTCATTGTTGATAACCCCACAGGAGCTGCTGAAGAGTACTTCACATGAAACCGTTGTCAGGGAAACTGTGAAGGAAGGAGGTCGCCCAGGAGAGAGGCAGTCACACAGGTGGATGGATACACAGAGGTGCTCTTTACTTTTGCCCAGGGGCCCATGTGTGTTAATGTGTGTGTGTGTGTGTGTGTACGTGAGTGCATGCTGATTATCATGTTATTGCATGTAATTATATTCTGGGTGGCGGTATACGGGGAGCTCTCGGTCTGAGCCTCCATCTGCTAACAAATGAGCTCTCTATAAAGCAGGGCAAGGGAAAGGTTTATACGCAGGCGCCTCTCCGCTTTCACAGCTTTGTAAATCGCTCTGTTATTGCTGATAAAACCGACAACAAGAACACAGCTCGCTTCTAATCTGGACCTTGAAGGCATTCACAGGAGCGCTAATGCTGAAACTGGCATCTATAAAAGACATGTAGCTCCTCTGATGTGATGCAGCTTGTTTGAAGACATATCAGAGGATGTTTGATTAGTCTGATGATATTTCAGCTGCTGTGGTTCATGTCTCAGATCATTACAAATCAGCAAATACTCACCGAGCATGTCAGAATCTGAGTATTTAACCATCAAATTTTAATGACTGGTCAGCGGTTGCTTTAGGATTAATAAGCCGTCAGCGCTCTCATACCATCAGTGTTGAGTATGGCCTCATTAGAGACGGCAGTCCCCAGCTCGTTGGAGGCGTAGCAGACGTATTTGCCTTGGTACTGCTTCAGGGTGTCCACAGTATTACTGAGTGTGTAGAACATAGATGAGCCAGTTTCCGCAGAAACTCTCATCTCCGGGTCGCTGCTTGGGTCAAACTCCTGTCCATCCTTGGTCCATCGGAAACTTGAGCGGAGAAAAAGAAAATCTGTATAAAAAAAAACTGGCGGTGCTGGTCTTGCTCAAGTATCAGAGTCAGAAAAATCATTTCCATGCCTTTGAAGAAAACAGCTTTAACACATACAAGATGTCCTTACATGTCAGCGGCTTTAATGAATTACTGCAAAATTTACACGAGACGCCCCAGTGGGACTCATAAGCTTGTGCTGTGTAATTGCGATATTCATCTTTTCCTCGCCAGTTGGAGCACTTTTCCACTTCAGAGCAGCTAAGACACTCTGCTCAGATTGCTCCAGGGCTTAATGACATTCATCCCTTGTTGGAATGAGAAGTCTGACTGGGAGAATCTGTGCTCTCATGTAATACTAATATGTAGATGTCAGCTGAACAAGGAGAGGGAAGGTCACTGTTCTCACTTGTCTAAAAGAGATAACCTGGGATGAGGCTCCTCCATGACTAACATAGCTTCTTTTTTAGTTTGTGTGCGTGTGTGAGAGGACTAACATGGGCAAAGGGTTGCCGTTGGCTTCGCATCTCATGACGAGGTCCTCGACACTAAAGACGGTGACAGACTCCGGCTGTGTGGTGATCACCGGAGGCCTCTTGACTGCAAGGACCAAACACAGAGTTAAGAAGCAGGCTTGTGCGCTGTTACACACCTGTATAGTTTAAAAAGTCTGAGACACATGCACACTGCAGTCTTCCTCTGCATGACCTGCTTTCATTCTGCTGTAATAACTCCAGCTATGACACAGACACATACATCACACACAACTCTGCAGCTGCTGGTAGGCTTAGCAAACTGCACAGAAAAGATACCACAGAGATACCACTCATTTTCATACTTTAACAACTGCAGATAAGTATATTCAGTCAATATCACTTAAAAAGACTCCCTAGAGGAAAAGATGAAATGTAGGACGAGGGAAATAGTGAGAGTAAGAGAGCAGGCAGGAGAAAATGGGTTGAGATGAGAGGAAATTGATATGGCGTAATGTAAAAGGGAGAGTTCGTGCAAAAGAGATATACGGTGCAGCTCTCCTGGTGAGACTGAGAGACGGGAACGAGTCTGTGGGGAAATGAAGCAGGGATTTCGAAAGGGGGGAAAAGTAATGACGGCCAGAAGAGGTTTCTCTTTCTCTGTCACCACTGTCCATAACAACCATAAAGCAAAGCCTCGATAACAGACTAATAAAAACCTACATGCTGGGATTTGGCTGTATTGAACCAGCGTGTTTGATTTCTTCGCATGCTTTATGGCCCAAGTCATGTTTTTATGTTCTGCTATTCAATACTTATAGACAGAAATTTAAATCTTTCTTTCCTCCACAGAGCTTCGGTGACTACACACACAGCCTCGAATGGAGGTCACAGCTTGTTGGTAGAGTCTTTAATTTGACTCGAACGGAAAGGGACAGGGCCTGAGTCTGAGCTGAATTTACATTATGAAGGTAAATGAGTAAAGGAGGACACAGAGACAGAGGGTGGGGGCTGTGGAAGGGAAGAGGGCGGTGGAGATGAGAGCTAAGCGGACAGGGGAGGTGGATGGAGGAGCACATGCAACAGAGGAAACAGAGCAAAGAGAGAGGAAGATAGAGGGGAGGAAAACAAACAAGGGGTGCATTCACAGAGATTTAGAAAAAGACAGATAGGACGAGTGAGAGAATTTAATGAAAGAATTCCCACTGATACAGGAAATAAGCCCATTTCCTCAGCTGATCAAATTGAAGTTCGGGCTGCAGGCGCTGCTCCATTATTGGCAGAGGAGGAGGAGAGGAGCCCGTGCTTAGTGCTTTAACTCCTCTTTATTTCCCCGCGTCTTTGATCTGACAGCCCTGCTGTCTCCCCGCAGACAGCAGCTCCTCACACTTCCTCCTCCCTGCTCCTAACAGGGAACTCACCTATGGGGAACCAATGAGGCTAAACACACACCCACGGACAGAAAAGAGCGCACAGAAAAACGGGCGCATGTGCACAACGCAGCGCAAACACACTTCCACACAATGCAAACACACATGCACGATAACAGATGCATTAACATGGACACCTGCACAGAAGCATAACACTGCAAATGCACACCAATGCCAGATTCATTAAAGTGCAGCACACAGTGCAACGGGAACTTTACTGTGCTGGATGGAAAAAAATAACCTCTCTGGCATAATGAAAGTGTTTACGGTGGGGTTTGCCAGCATCTGCATTAAGACAGAGAGACGTCAGTAAAGTCAAAAGCACTTACGATCACTTTTGTGGTCTGTTAGTCCACAGTGGAGGCGAGAGTAAAGACAAGGAGGGAAAAATATTTTAGTGTCAGTGAACAAGGAGAAAGCCAAAAACAGACAGAGAGACAGACAGACAGACAGACAGCCAAACAGACAGTTAGATAGATAGATAGATAGATAGATAGATAGATAGATAGATAGATAGATAGATAGATAGATAGATAGATAGATAGATAGATAATTGAACAACAATTATGATACATGCACAATATAGCAGTGTAATGTCTCCTGTAATGGGGCATGGCTTTCAACCCCAGCCTGCTTGACACACACATTCTAGCCCATCTCCTTTATTGATCCCCATCGTGACTCTCATTGACATGGCCGAGGTTCACTAATTGAAAGGCAGGGGACACCTTGACCTTTTACATCTTTGACCTGCTCCTCCTTCCTCCTCCTCATCATCCTTCCTTCATCCTCCTCGGCCCTCTCGCCCCCCATGTGACCCCGACTCTCCTGGGATTCGATCGGGAGATTTACTGCATCTCATCATCATTTACAGAGTTATGTGCGTGAGAGCGCATGTGCTGTCGCTTGTTTGTACACACACACTCCTGAAAGCTGCGTGGGTGGTGAAGGACTGTGACTCACTGCAAGTAGTCTTAGACAAAGAGCGCAAAACAGAAGCAGCAGTGGAAACAATATTCCCTCCCTCCATCTCGCTCCCTCCATTGGAGCTCTGTGGGCAGGCCGGCAGCAGCAGAGGAGATGGAGATCAATTTCCCTGCAGGGCCACAAGCTCAGCTGTATTTCTAATGCCCACATATTGCATCGAGGAGGAGGAAGAAATGAGGGCGAGTGAGGAGAAACCTTGCTGGATTTTTGTTGTGTAACTCAATTGCTGATTAAATTACTCCCAATCAGATTCTGGTTTGCACCAAGGAAACCAGATCAATACTGGGACTAATCCATGCAGGATGAGGGGATCAATTACAAAGTAATTAGAGGCACCACCGGCACAGATGAGTGCGAACCAAAGAAACCTCAGACGGGGTTGAATTTCGAGCATAATAGCGCAATCCAACCCTGAACATTTGAGGTTACTGAAAGAGAAAACACATGTTCATGTCTCCTCATTTGCACTAATTAATCATGATGAAAGATCATTATTAGAGCGCTTTGATGAATCAACAATGTAATTAACACAACAAACAGATCTTTGAACCTCATGGAAGCGTTCAGCCACCATTGTTATGAATGGTACGACACAAATCTGTACTCACAGGTGGAGGGTATGTGTATGGCTGCTCGGCTGGGCTGGGCTGCGAAGGAGAGGAGGAAGAGGAGGAGGGGGAGGAGGCGTGAGGAGCACTGCCCCCTACTGCCAACCGGCTGTCGCTGCGTTTGAGGCATTGCTCACTGTCCCATCAAAGTCCCACCTGCTCACACACACGTGCAGTAAAACGCACACAGAGGGCAACCTCACACGCACGCACTTGTGCAGAGCAAGTGTGAGGCTGTGTTTCTTTTCCAGGAGGCCTTGGCTTTGCCTTGTCTGTCTTTGGTCCCCCTTGTCTTCTCCCTTTTTTCTCCACTGTCTTCTTTAAGTCAGGTCCACGCCCTCCTGCTGGTCGCCTCTCTGAAAGATTAAAGAGAGTGGGGGGGAGAGGGGGGTGTGAGGGGAGGACAAGAGGAGAAGCAAGAGGGAGGGGCAGAGAGGGGGCCATGTGTCAGAATGGGAGAAAAATTACCCTGCACCATGTGGTCAGACCTACACACAGGCCGAGACGTGCAGTTAACATGCCAATCAAGATCCGAAAAATCACACATCCCAACAAAGAACGCCAACAATGCCCATCACCGAACCTGTTCCTGTAAAACAAATCTACCATTTGGTTAATTATGTGACCAGCGGCCCATATGGAAGGGCCAGTCAGCAGGACAGATGGACAGAATACCACAACAAGAAGCTGAACAGAGCCTCCCAGCTCCCAGATGGGCTGTGGACAGACAAATGCGGATTGATGAAGTGTCAAATCGGATAATACGCAAGACGGACAAACAAATAGTTGATAATCAGGCTGGCTGCTCATGGCTGCGTCACTCGAACTGAACAGTTCTCAGTGTACTTGGGCGACTACGATGCTGTGATAAGTGTGCGATAAAGATGCTATCAGTCGCGGTGTGCAAGGCGAGTCACCCCTGCTAAGAGTCTATCCGTTCTCCATCTGTACCCTTGGCTCCGGTCCTCGCCACAACATGCAGGCTGTCCTCCCCCGCGGCACCACGTGGCGCAGCCCGCTGACTGTTTACACTACTCAGTATCGCACACAAAGAACTGTTACAGCACACCATGATTAAGACGTACATGTGAGACAAAAGAAAATGGAGATAACAGAGAGAGGATGCGTCTTTGGCAGCTCTGCAGTAATGGCAGCCTGATTGAAAGATTCTTGGCTCCACACAGAGCTGTTTTGTTGGCAGTGCCACAACGGAGTGATGGGTGACCTTGGAGAGAGGGGGAAGGTCAGTGAGGAGAGGAGATGAGAATGATGGAGAGGAGTGGAAGTGATAAAAGGGTGGAGAGACGTCATTATCATTCATTTGCCAGTGGAAGGTTAATTACTATACTGTGGACATCTCCATGCCACTCCACGTTGAAGAATGAATGAATGAAAAATATCTCTGCAAGAGAAACAGGGGTGTGGGGTTTGTCTACATCAATAGAGCCAAATTAGATTAAATTAAAGACCAAACAAGAGCTGAGCTCTTAATAAGGCAGTTTAAACTAAGCATTAGGATTAAATGAGCCATTACACTAACTCGCTTTCCTTGTCTGAAGAACGGAACAACAAGCACACAGAGAGGGAGCGGAAGGAGGGGTGAAGTGGGAGGACTTTAGGGGAACATAAAGAGGAAAAGTGGAATCAAGGAGGAAAGTGGAGAGGGAGAGGCGGAGGTGAGGGAGGAGAGAGGCAGAGTGAAGGAGGGAGGGTGAGAGGTGATGGGAGGAGTGGAGGGATGTGGAGGAGGACGGATGACAAAGGGTGACAGCTGTGACGCTAATCCTTTCCATCTACTCGCACACATACACACACATGTGCAAGCTCTTCCAATCAGTACGCATCAATTGTTCACTTGCTTCTTGTTTCTCGTCTTGTCCCTGTCCTCATATCAGCCGCTTTAGTTGGTTGTTGTTCTCCGGAGACGGGGGCCAATTACAGTGATCCTTAAACCGACCTTTCCAAAATGCCATTAGAGGCAGATGAGTGAAGCGAGGCTAGTCAGGGTATTAGCACCGGTGTTAATGCGATCTAAGGTGGGAGCTTGCCAATCAGTGCCCCCTCCGAAGAAGCGGGGAGGGAGAGCCGAATTGAGCAAGGCAGGACACTGACTAACGATGTGGCACGCCGTAGCTTGTCATGCCGCCAATCACAAATTCACCAAGGGAGTGTGCCGCATGTGCACACACAAGCACACACATTCAGAGACACACAGGCATACAAAGAAGCTTGTAATGCATGGATAGACTGACAGAAAGGAAGGCAGACAGACAGACGCACACCTCCAGTGGCCTGACAGAAGAGATCAGACAAATAAAAGTGCATGGTCCAGTGGGCTCCAGTCAGGAGGCAGACCTTGCCAAAGAATATTCCAGTCATGTTGAGTAGGAGCAGTAAAGGGGAACACTATAATGGGTTAGAGGGAGTGTGTAAAGGAGGGACTGTGGGCGAGAGAAAGGCTGAGACAGACAGAAGGAGAGTGGCATGGAAGGTTGCCATGTAACAAGGCTAACCCAGCCACCACAAACACACTGAGAGCACAGGCTGATGTGGCCTGACACACTAACACACACACACACACACACACACACACACACACACACACACACACACACACACATACTTCCAAGCTGTGTGCACGGCACGCAGCCTTGTGGCGCTCCATTATCACAGGGGTGAGAGACACTGACATGGAAGCAGATGCCTGATTTCACTTCTTCAGGGTGGCCACTGTGCAGCTGTCAGAGATCCAATCCCGGCCCTGTTACCTGCTTCATTGGACAGGGTCAAAGATCACTCCTGGGATGGCTGCTTGCAGCTGGGCTGAGATGACCCGTCGCAGTGTTTCTGAGTGCTTTTAAAAACTATTATCACCGCTGGGATGTCAACTGGCGCCATCAGAAGTCGTTCAATCACGATGTGATTGCAGAGTGAGCAGCACTGTGTGGAGATGTGAGGGCGTGGTCACTTCTTTTTTTTTCCAGAAGAAAGCCTGAGAAAATTAGCTGCCAACAGGCCACATATCAAACACGGCAAATCGACCAAATCAATTTTGCAACTCCTTCAATTATTCATGAATTCCTGCTTTGAGGCGTTTTGCTCACAAAAATGCAACAATTTTGTATTATGCTGTTAGTGTTGCTATCATTAGAGGAATTTAATTGCTGCACACTATTGTGTTGTTTACCCCCCATGTCATCCATTAGACATAAAATTGCACCCTTCCACGCTCTGCAAAACAGTAGCAATTAGGATTAAGTAGACATGTTGGGCATTGTCAGTGCTGAATAGGCTCTCTTATCTGTGGAGGAGGGGGCAAAACACACACCAGATCAAACCTCAAGAGTCAAATCATTTTGAGAGTTTCACGCATGTTCTGATCACCATCGTGCCAACCGC
Organism: Acanthopagrus latus; assembly: GCF_904848185.1. Taxonomy (NCBI): domain Eukaryota; kingdom Metazoa; phylum Chordata; class Actinopteri; order Spariformes; family Sparidae; genus Acanthopagrus; species Acanthopagrus latus. Next base: position 15,648,492 of record NC_051045.1, read on the forward strand.
CCACATGTACATGAGAGACTTTTGCTGTTTGCTTCACATCCTCGCGTATCCGTGTGAGGAGCTGCTATGTTGCTGAGTGCAGCCTGGTGTGTTTTCTCTCAACACGAGTGACTAATGCAAAATATCAACTCTGAAAGCCTCTCCGTACTTTGATCCGATGTGGTGCGCTACTGCATTCCTGTATGAGCGTGTGTGTGTGTGTGTGTGTGTGTGTGTGTGTGTGTGTGTGTGTGTGTGTGTGTGCGCATGTTCAAACATGTGTGCAGGTCTTGTGTCCTGTCATGCCTTGCTTTTAAATATTAACTACCTCCAGCTGTGAAGATGTGTAGGGGGAGAGGATGCGGGACGGAAGGAGGAGGGAGAGAAAAATAAATGAATACATGCCCCCCTTTACCCCTTATTCTTCCCCCCAGGGTCTGTCTGTTTGGTGAAACATCAGGCTGAAGAGAGACAGAGGAAGAGAGATGAAGAAAGAGACAGGAAGAAGATGGAGCAATTAAGACATAAACAAAGAGAGCACTCACTAAGACTAACGGACTGGTGGGCATTACGGCAAAAAAGGCAGGGAGAGATTATAAGGGTCAATGGATAGTAAACGTGAGTAGGGGGTCCAAAAGACAAGGTGATGCTGATGAGGGGTAGATGATCAGGCCCCCTACAGAGTGAATTATTCATAGAAATCCCCTTCCTGTCAGCAAAATTTGCCCCGAATTCACCCAAATTAATAATTCATCCGCACCCCTACGCCATACATTTGGTCTGGCCCCAGACGGATGCCGTCCATACCTGGCTGTGCGGCCGTCTGACTCTCCCCTCCAATCCCTCCCGTCTTCCTCTCTCTGGCAGGGTCATACTTAATGCATGAGCCTGTTGCAGTGAGACAAGTCTCAGGCCCACTTTGTCGCTACAGCAGAAAAATACCACAAATCATGTGAAATAATACTGGCTACCTGTTCCCACTCTGCTGCACGATTCACTTCTCAGCGCAGATGTGTCTTTCATCATTCATTGCGGTGAAGATTGCGTTTCTTACAAGCTCCTCTCACATTTTCTCAAAGCGAGGAGCCGAGCCTTATAATAGGGACTGTCCAAGAACGATAAGTGCCCATTTTGCTGTCACCTTTTTATCAGTCGTCTCCTTCTCCTCTCTCAGCCCCCCTGGTAGCTGACACTAAAAGCTTTCCTCAATTCCCCTCCGATCACTTTTCACAGTACATTTCCCAGTCCCTCCTCCTCGCTCCTTCTCCTCTTCTTTCTGTATCCAACACCTTCTCTCTCTCCATCAATTTAATAAACTGCTTGCGGTAGCACTCTGGCCTGGACAATGGGCAACGCGGCTAACTAATTCAATATTTGCAACTTTAATGGAAAAGGGGCTTTAAAGCATAGAGGGAAAACCAATATCTCCCTCATGCCAGTACTCTTTGTTTAAAAGGCCAAGTAGCATGTGTTCTGTGACCGATGATCCATGGTCAACTCTAAATGGAAATTCACCAAGCTGCAGAGCCACAGCTTATCTGGAATCTGGGTGAACGGACAGCACATTTATCAATACCACTATTAGCATAAGCTTGGTCATTAAATACTTTGCTACTCACACTAGTGTCAGACGCAGCTACAGAATGCACACTGTGTTTTGCAAACGCCTGCACTGCTTTCGGAGACCCCCCCCCCTTTGGTTGTGTCAAGGGTTAGGGGTTAATATTGGAGTGACACAAAGCAGGAGAAAATAAAGGTTGTGAGAGGAGATGTGAGGGCAACCGCCCACTTTCTCCCTCTCTCGTTCTCTCTTTCTCTCTCCATCCTGGTTGCCATGACAACAGGGTCTCCACACAGCATCCCCCCTTGTACATACAAATTCAGTTATTCACACACATGGACACTAACGGGTCTGCGGTATCACTTACGTATGCGCACACACGTACGTGCGCACACTCATTCACTGGCGCGCACTGACAGGCCGTTCCTCTTAACACTCGCACGCTCAGGTGTAGGTACAAATACTAAATGTCTTCACAGCGCATCCACATACTTGAACAGACCAACAGACAAAACACACAGGCTTGGCCGTGAGCGTTCAAGTTGCTCAAAGATTCATGAGGTAAAATCATTTGCAGGCTCATCCAAGAGAAAGTTAAAATACAAAACTGAAGTACATGATTCCCAAAGTCCTCGACAAATCTCTCCCCTCCCTCCCTCCCTCCTCTGTACACCAACAAACACGCACTGACTCGTCCCTCCTATTGCCAAGACCGCAAAGGCAGCTACCTCTGGTGTGATTTATTCATTGATGTTTTTCCCCTGAAGACACAATGGGAATGGTAGAATAAAGGAAGCGGTGAATAATTCAAGGAAAAGGGAGTGGACTCATTAAGACATCCATGAGGGCTGGAGAAAGAGAGGAGAGGTGGATGGATGGAAGGAGGGGACGGAGGGAGGAAAACTGACAAAGAAAGAGAAGAGAAAGAAGGGCAACACCGGCGGGAGATCAAAGAGTGGGGAGGGGTGGGGGGTGTCAACAAAGTCAACAACAAAAAGTCTGAAAAATTAATCAAGAGTGGAAACAAAGAGAGTGTGAGGGAGTGAACGGGGACGAGAAGAACCAAAAGAAAAAAAGACGGGGTGTGAGTGACAGATGTAGCTGTGGGATCACTGACCAGTAAAAGCTCTGCACCGATCAAAAAAAGGGGTGTTACCCTAATGTAATTGTGTATCAGATTTCCTCTATGTGTGTGTTTGTGTGCACACTTGAGTCCATGCGTGTTGCCGCCCGTATCAGTGGAGATCAGCCTGTGTGTCGGCAGGTCAGCTAATCTCTCTTGTCAGCTAATGGAGCCGGTTGTGCAGATGCAGTGCTGCCTCTGGCTCTCTCTGCTTCTAGCATGTTAGCTGCGGCTGCTCACTGCACTCCACAACTGATAAGGTAATTTGCTTATGGCAACCTGTCAGTCAGTCAGTCAGTCAGTCAGTTAGTAATGGACAAATGGAGCAGTATGGTATCAGCAAACTAAAAGAAAACTGAATGGGAGCAGAATGGTAGGTGTGTGTGTTCAGGTAGATAAAATCAGGACTGTAGGCTTTCATATGTGATGGTTAAAGGGAGAGCTCAAACCAAGATGAAAATTATGTATTTCTCCTTTTAGCTGTAGTGCTTTTTATCCATCTTGATTGTTTATGGTGTGAGTAGTGGACTTTTGGAGATATTGTAGAGATATGAACTATTTTCTTTCTACCAAACTACGACGTATCACTGCGCAGAAGGAAGTGGCATCTACTCATGGATGAAAGGCTTCTTCTCCTGAAAGCATTTACAGGCCCTAACATTAATGGTTGAGCTGTAATGCTAACCAGCTCAGTTAGCTTAGTGAACTAGCTGCTTGTCCATCAGTAGCTGATACTTAAGTCTGCGTGCTGACACACTGTAGTGCGATAGAGAATAAACAAACAAACAAACAAACAAATAAACAAATAAATGAATGAATGAATGAATGAAATAGAAATAGAAAAATAATTCCTGCATGAAACTGCGCACAACAAAGTCTGTGGATTATGCTGAGTAACTGGGTCATGATTTCTGAAAAGCAACTTTGCTGGTGAGTTCTATCTTTTTTTTTTTATTTTGGGGCTAACTGTCCCTTTAAATGGGCATAAAATGTAAGCATCTGCAATCTAAAGGCAACAAAATAACAGACTACTTAGTCTCAGTGGGGGAATAAAATAACACAGACAAGGAAACAAATAAAATCCTTTCTGTGCAATTAATGAGGAACATATGTATTCTGTATGTACACACAAATGTGTAAACTCTCCTCACACTGCTGCACTGCTGCCTGCAGGCGTCATTTGCTTCATTAGCAGCAGCATCAGTCAGATTCTGCGCCTGCAGCACAAAGCGCAGTAATTACGGACACACCCTGCGTGTCAGGCAGAAGATATAAGATGCGATGCATACAAACGCCCTCCGTGCACACCACACACCCTCACTGGCACATTGTTATGCACTCTGTGTACAGCAGGAAGGAACATGCAACAATGAATGTGTGAAGCTCATGAGGATGCTTTTAAAAAAAAAAAAAAATATGGCAGAATGTTTTCGTGTCCATACAGTAGATGGTTAATGGCGTTAGCGGGAGTAAATAGGGGCAATCATGACATTATGAAATTACGTGGAAGAGCTATTAGGAGTGACCTTCCCTCTTTCCCCTTTTATGTCTCCTGCTCCGTCCTACAGGCCATGCTTTCTCTCGCTCTTTATCTCTTGCAGTCAGCCTCTCCCCTTTCCTCCTGTTCCTCTGGAGCAGCCTGGCTCGTGTTTTTTTTGACGAGCATTTTTTGACCTTCAATGCCACTTTCTGTTTTCTCTCTCTACCTTTCTGATGTGCTGTTTGGAGAAGGGAAGCTCAGCGGAGATCCTTCAGTAAATGTGTTTGTATGCAGCCATTCATCCCTCAGAGAGACAAATTAGAGGGAGATCAGACGGCTGAGAAGGGAGATTTTATGAGAGTGTGCGAGTAAAGCCTTTGGGGATCGAACTGGAGCCAGGCGGGCGAGTAAAAAGAAGCTGACATCAGTATAGTATCTGTCAGTGTTTGCCCTGAAACCAGATGCAGCAGCTTAACACGGCTGGAGATGACAAACCAGCTAACAACAACACAAACAGTGTGCAACGGCACCAGAGGGAAATCAGCCACTGAAGCAGATGCTTGAATATCCAAGCCACGGCATATATAAAAGGGCACAAAACATATGCATTTATGTGACTTCATGGTGAATTTTCCATACAAGTCACGTTGTTTATCAGTCAGTTATACATAATAAATACAGTACAGCAGCAGAAGAAGAAGCTGTGTGAACTTCAAAGAGAAGGCAACAGTGTTAAGGTTATCTGATAAGCCTCAGGTGCAAATTGGAAGCATATGTGTGCACTTGTGTGTGTGTGTCTGGGCTGCATCAAGTGGCGTGTGAGGGTGGGGGCAGGTTGGCGTTGGCTGTTGCAGGTAGTGATGTCTGAGGAGGGGCTGTGCAGTCAGTTGTACAGTAGACAGAGAGAAGGAGGAGGAGGAGGAGGAGGAGGAAGGGGAGGAGGGAGTGGTCCCTTGGGTCAGGTGATAAGTGGTCCACACAGCTCTGGAGGACACAGCTGCAGGAGGCTCGTGTGACATGCAAGGACACGCGGCCGCCTCCGCAGGGAGAACCGGCACGCCACACCCTGAGGAGGGGAGTGGAGAGGGGCGGAGTGTGTGTGTGTGACCTACGACCTCCGTCACAACAGGTTAGACATTTGAGGTGCTTTTGTCTCTGAGTGTAATGCACTCTTACTGAACATTAAACTCGCCCGATGTGAAATTCAGACACGTCTTCCGTTGCGAAGAAATCTCAACATGTACAATGTCTTCATTTAAAGGTAATTCCTGTCCTTAAGCTTCCCTTCAGAAAGCTTACTGTTAAGATTGAGACTTTGCCAGCAACATTTGACAGGGTCTCCTTAGGTTGGATGTAATCCTGTCTTTTTTTTCACCACTTCAGGGAAATGAGCTGTTGGCAGGGCAAGGTCACACAAAGTGCTTTGCTGACACATTTGCATAGACGGGCCCCAGTGGTTCAACGACTATGGGAGAGTGGCCAGTTTTTTTTTTCTTACTTCTTATTTCATTCTAGGCCAAACCTAGACTTGTGGAGACATGAAAATCCAGTAAGTTTGTGAATAAAACTCATACATCAGACATGCTTGCACCCATGCAGAGAGAGTACGATCACTATCAAAGCAATGCAAAAGAGAGAAACACAAATAATTGCAAATCTTGTAACAACAGAAGCAAACTAAAAGAACTCGAGCATAACCTGTCATAGCATCGGATGAACTGACTGCAGTAGAGGTGAGCGGAAACAGCTCACCGGACCTGGTGTTTCACGTTTTCAAGACGTTTAACCAGGTCAGACAACGGCTTCTTGGCAATCCCATTAACTTCGTTAAAAGTTGCAAAAGCAGCACTTCCCCTTAAGTGCTCCACATCTAATCAAATACAAGGTCTTCTGGGGATGAGGAGGGAGACGTAAACAGCTAGTAAATGTCCTGAGTGGAAACGGAAGAGGGTGATAGTGTGTGTGAACAAAAAGAGAGGAAAGCAGGAGCAAAGTGAAAATAACTGACATTGTAGCTTTTCTTCCCCAAAGCTCAGACTAAAATGTAAAAAATGATGACAGTCCCGTAAACTGTGGGACAATTTGTCTACCCTAACTGCACCTTGCAGCACTCTGTTTTCTGCGAGAACACAACTAAAACCACATCTTATATAAGTGCTAACATTCTGACTGGGCAATTTAATCGATTTGTTTATCGTCCGATAAGGAAATCTCTTTTTCTTCCCGCTGTGCTTGCACTTTGCTGTATTTCTTTTGTGCTCTGCGCTCCCTCGCCGCACTGCAATGACAAGTCAATCTGTCAGATTCTGAAAGATAAATTGTTTTCAGCCAGGCATGCAGAACTTCTGGCTTCTAGTAAAGTCATCATTTTTTTAAGTCAAGTTTAATTCATTTTGAATGTAAAAGCAAAAATCTTTGTTTTCATCTTAGTAAATTGATGTTCTCTGTAAACAGTAGTTCAGAGTAATGACCCCTTACTCAGTTCATATAAACATCAGCTGTTCGAAACACTCTAGAGATCCTATGATGCAAGTAAGTGAATGTTTTGCAGTTCAAGGATGGAAATGCGCTTTTATAAAACATTTTTACTCCATATAAAGTGTTTTTTTATTTTTCATTTTTTATCAATATACATATCATTATTATATAAGTGTGTGCACGGGCTCAGAAACCATGCCTTCACTGAAGCTGCTGCTTGTCTCAACATCAGCCTGTTTCTGCCTCTATCATCTGTCTGTGTCATCAACACACACGGGAACGCGGCACAGCTCAGATATGTGAAGACGCGCGCACACACACAAACACACACGCACACACACACTCACCCACAGGCGCAGCAGCAGACTGAGGGTTGGTTGAGGTAATTGTCCGTCAGTTTGAGGGGATTTGCCTGCCATTCAAATAGGGCTGAGTGGGGATGAAGTGCAGCAGAGAGATAGGAAACAGGGTTTGCATGGTGACATGACTGCCAAGCTTCACACATCGATCTCAGCTTACTTGTGCCCGCCACCTGTGTGAGCCCCGTGCATGTGTGTGAGAAAAGTGTGAGGGTGTGTTTACTTAGGATGTGGCAGGTCAGTGTTGTTATGCATGACTCATTTTGTGTGTTGTGCCATGTGTCCACATGTGTGTGTCTGTGTGTGTCTAGGTGTCAATACCCCTGCCTCCCTTTTCCTTTTCTCACCCTGCTATCACCATGACAACCTCCTGACTCCAGCTCAGCCGCACACAGCAAATATTTCTCTCCCCTCCCCCTCCGACATGTTCGTCTTCCTCACCCCATCCCCCCGTCCCCTCTCTCCCTCCCTCCGTCTCTCTCTCATCTATCTGTACTTTATACTCCACCTTCATCTCTCGTCTCCAGTGTCTCCATCTCTTGCTCTTTCCCCATCCCTGACTTTCTCTATCTCCCCTGTTATGTCTACATGCTACCCTCACTTGAAAGAGTTCTTCCTTCCTGACTGTCGTCTTTGCAGAAAGTCTATCTTTTATTTGCACTGCTCTATGTCTTTCACTTCAGTTCTCTATTCTCTGCTCCCTGCTGATTGCGTCTCACTTCTCATATCAGTTCGAAACTTCCCATTTTCTCTCCCTGAACTTCTTTACCCTCCCTCACAGTCTTTTCCTTCCTATTAAAGGAAGCTTGTGGAATATCGGCTTCCGTCTGTCCTGCAGTACATCATCATTACAACCACCCGGCCATGATCATACACAATGCAATTACAGGTAGCATTCTATCAACCCCTGCCATCAACTTCTATCAAGCCTGAGCTAGACTATCCAGTCCAAGGGGAAATTTGCAGGCTGGCGCAGCATCGATACACTCCCCGCGACCCTAAGTGTCTGACTAACTCCCATCGCATCTGTTATCATTATCATCAGCAAACCATTTCTGCTCTGTAACTAAATCCAATCATTACCACTGGAGTCCGCGGCGGAGATCTATCCAAGGCGGAGCCGCTTGTGCTCTCCAACAGAGGAGGCCCGGGCTCCATCAAAAGCTGCAGTGTTATCTAAGGCGTGCAGGCCCGTCTCTGCTGCAGACCCCCGTCTCTGCAAATCCCCCTCCCCACGTCGGCTCCAGCCCCTCCAACGCACCACCAGTGTGTAGTGGTGCAAAGAGATCAAGGACATGACATTTTCCGGAACGCGCAGCAATTTTCAGCAAGGCGCAAAATGAAAGAGTAAACAGACAACCTGTTCCATCCCGCCAGTGTCTGCATCAGTGTGTGTGTGCACGCGCAAGTGTGCGTGTGTGTGCCTCATCTCCTGTCACACAGTTAAAGGGAGTGACAAGTATATCTGGTGTTATATTATCTATTCCAGGAGGCAGACAGAGTGAATAAGCAAACGAGAAAAAGTGAGGATGCTGTTTCATCTCTTCTCTATTTATATTGTTTCGCAGAGCTTCACTGCTCCTCTCCCTCCTCCTGCCTGCATCTTCTTCCCCCCCCTCCCTCCTCTTCCTCACGGGGTATTGCCCCGGCACGCTGAAGCCCCAGCTGTGGCCACAACTCCGCCGCACTCCCTCATCTCTCTTTCCCTCCCGTTTTGCCTCAGTTATGAGAGATGACAGAAAGGGTTCGGCTCCAATTCCAGGGAGAGAGAAAGCAAGAAGGGGTAGAGGAAAAAATAGAGATGGAAACAAAGAGAGAGAGGCCACGGGGAAGCAGAGGAAGCTGTGGTGACCTTTCCCTGCGGCTAAACAACCAGTTGATGAGCTTTTCATAGAGAGTTAGGCCAACAGGGTCTGACAATCCGCATCTATACTGTAGACACACGCAAAACAAAGACACTTGCGGCCAGCTGTTGATTCTCTGGTGTATACTCCCACAGCTAAACATATAGTAACAGATACACACCTTCCCAAGGAGAAAATAGACCTGTGGCAATGTTTTAATAAGCTAAATCCCCTGCTGCAGTGGCAGAAATCTAAATCATCTCCATCCCATGATAGCATAGCTTAAAACGTGCTGATAGTGCAGGTTCCTATATAGGACACCCACCTAGATCGTCAGCACCTCCTGCCCGCCAGCAACAGCCAAACAAACACAGCTTTTTGCATGACAACAGTTCTCAGACATCTCAGACACTTTTCCCCTTTATTCAAACTGAAAGGTGAAACCAGCATTTCTGACACTTGCGGAGGCCGAGGGGCCAAAAAAACACAGGGAACAGCGAGCACGGCGAGTAACAGCCCTGTCACTAACATTTACTGTTGGATTGTTTGTCCCTCTGTGAACCGCAGGCTGGTCAAAACGGAGCTGTCATAAATAAAACACAAAGACTGTCTGGACCACTGGATGGAGGGGAGACTGAAGGAGAAATTGAAAGACAGAAGGGAAGGGGGGGGATGAAAAGCAAGAGTTACGAGGACATATAAAGATGGATGATGTATGAGAATTGAGAATGAAGTCATTGCGGCGGATTTCATCCCGTCAGTTCAGTCTTCTGCTAGTTGCGTTTGGGGCTGTGCTCCTCTTATCTAATTAGTGTTGCAGAGTCAATATGTACGCAGCCTGAGAAGACGCAGGTGAGCTGCGTATGTGTGTGCGTGCGTGTGTGTTTGTGTGCTTGGCAGGTGTGCATTCTGCCTCTGCACATACTGACATTTTAATCGCTACAGGAACCCCTGTCCTTTACCCTCCCATCTCTCCCCTGTTTATCTTCCCACATTGTCCTCCCATCTTAACCTCCACACCCTCACACTTCCTGCTCGTCGCCCCGAGCTGGATCACACTTTAATGGTACAATCAACATTATTAAAAGGTTACTGATAATAAACGTCCTTTCTTTCTCTCTCCTGCTTCCCCTGCCCCACCCAGCCGTGTAAGGCCTGGAGGATGAGGTCTTTGCTTATAATTACCTCGTTAAGCTCGTTAACAATGTCCGGGCCCTCTGTCTGTCTCTCTCCAGCTTGTCTCTTTATCTCCATGTGGTTTATTTTCTGCTCTGCGTCTTCTCCCTCCTTCCCCCGATGTGACATCTGCACCCCTGAATAAATCTATTTTTCCTTCTTGTTGCTCCCGTGTTTCCTCTTGGGAGCCGGGGCCTTTTATCTTCTCCTCGTATTAACAACAAGCCTCGCCCCATGTCTCCTTATCACTTCCCACTGCAGTCCTCTCTTGAGCAGATTTCAACAAATGATTTACAAAAACGGTTACACCAAAGAGCGCCCTGCAAGTTTGGCCACAAAAACACGATTGCTCAATTCTCCCCGCTGTGCAACAGAGCATGATGGCTGATGTAAACAGACAGTTTTATAGCTAAATATAGAGTCTCATTATTGCAGCTCAGGCACTGTGCGAGGCTCAGTGTAGCGCCATGCCCAATTACCCCTGATCAATTCAGGGAGCAAACTCCAACGACTCCAACACAAACCTGATTTAAAAACACAAAGTCTGCATTTAGAAGAGGCTAACAAGAACAGATCCTGAGACATCCACCTCCTCAGGTGGAGACAGTGTGTAGCAGGCTAGCATGGCCTAATTTATTCCGTCTATAAGCAGATGAGGAGGGATGACGAGAAGGATGTAGGTCATAAATGGTAAAGAAAACAGCGGAATAGGTTATGTAAACTTCTACTTCACAGTTTTAAGTCTCCCGAGCATGCAAATTATTTTGCAACTTGTCCAAATAAATTTAATGAGATGGGGAGGCATCCCAAAATAGTCAGAAGGTACAGTGGACAGGCTGCCAAACTGAAATAGGTTCCTTTTTCAACCCAATATGATGAATTTGTGTGATAGAAGACTGAGACTGTGTTATAAAATGTGACAAAACAGGTCACATAAAATACATAATGTGCAATGTCAATTTTTATGATTAAGATGGTGTTGGTGGCGTTAATGAGGAGGCTAAAGGCTATTATAATATTGGTGCATGTCATATTTTATTAGCTTTATTTATTGGCTATCTTCATCACCAGCTGAGGCTACAGTTGTGCATGGTTTGAGAAAATGTAGGGTCTATAAGGTCGAATCAGGGCAATTTCACTACTTTTCTATCCGGCACTATTTCTATCTGCTTTTGTGTCTCCATTATAGCCTGAATTAATAAATAAACTCACATTTTGTCCTGTGCTGTTGTTATTTGTGACTCTGAGAAAAAAGAAACTATTCAGTTCTCCTTTCGACAGTGACACCATCTATAATACTACTTTTTTGCTTGTCTGTTTCCACTTTAAATAGCAACTTGCAGGTTGGAAACCCTAGTGAATGTATATATATATATATATATATATATATATATATATATATATATATATATATATATATATATATATATATATATATATACACTTCTGTAGTTACTTTTGTGAGAGAATTTAGCTTCCGCTTCCTAAAAAGTCAACCTGAAACAGGGGCTACATAACTCAATGCCAACTTTCCCACTAAAGAGGTTGTATATGTATATTCATAGGCACACGATGGATCATTAACTTATAATAATGAGTTAATGCCTGTAGGTGTCCTAGATACCAGGAAGAGACAAGAAATAAAAAATATAAAGAAGTACTGGGAAAGAAATTGAGCTGTGGTTAGAGAAGCCCCAGCGGGGCAATGGGCATCTGGACGATTGCACAGTGTTTATACAGTTTATCTATGATCATTAGATAACGATTTTCAATTGGGAGATTCTATCAGGCTATAACAAGAGTGGTATTGGTTGTCTAACACTGGTGGGAGTGACAATGAATGACAAAACATCTCTCCATGTTCCTTGTCTATCGCTACCATCATCTCAATTCAGGCAACATACATAAAGCAAAATACAACATGTGTGTAATAGGACATGAGTTACTGTACATAAAAGTGTATTGTGTATGCATTCTGTAAGGTGAATGGAAAGAAACAAGGCAACAGGTCTGTTAATACTGGCGAAAGCAAACTTAAAGATCAGCCTTCTCTAAATCCCATCTATCTCCACTTTTGTCTCTGACATTTCGTCACTCCTTGACATTTTGTTTCTTTCTCTGTCTCTCTCCCGCTGCTCATAATCAATTTCCCTCCTCTGTAGCTCTTTTCTTACAGCCCTCCCTCTTTGTCTCCACGCCTCTTGTCTGACATTACCCTGTTTTAGCCTTCCGTGCCCCTCATCTGCTCTTCCTCCAGCCAACGCCTGCGTACGCGTGGTGGATGCAGTGTGTAATGGGATGGCACAGTAGGTGAGATTAAATTAGGGCCAGTGTATGGGGATTACAACCCACTCAAAAACCTGATCCCCTCCCACTCCCTGTAATCCAACCCTAATGAATGTATCATGGCTGACACAGCAGATAAAGCGCCTGCAAGAAACTACAGTCACAACATCACCGAGACACACCGAGGAGACAAATGCAGACAGCCTGTTTGCTTAGATTACCTGCAGTACTCGAGGATGCCGTGCCTGTTCGAGTGTGCGTGGACGCTCTTCTTCCATGCCCCATCTATTTCGATTATGGTTAACTCAAATGAAGTGTAGTTATAGAGTCGGGGAAGAGCCAAGTGAAACAAAATCAATACACTTCAATGTAAACAGCACAAATAAATAAGCCTTTGCGATGGGTTCAAAACACTATCAAACCACCACTGCGTGTCACATGATGACGCGTGCCAGGCACAGTCACATTCAATTCAGCACACTTACTCTAAAGCCTCGAAAAAAAACCAAGACGCGTCACTTGGCTCCAACATACCAGACACTGCCTCCGATATTATCGCTGCAATTAATCAGGCTTAATTAATCTGCGACTGAAGCAAACAGTTCCCAGACTTCATTTTTCAGAGTTCCAGGGAACATTATTGAGAACTCTTGGATGTGCCTCTGTGACGCTTTAAATGACCCGATATGCTCTGGAATACGCCTCAGTGCAGTGGAGTCCGTGATTTCAGGGAACAGAGACATGTCAACACAAATCCTACCTGTGCAACAGATGCACCAGTGAGTATGGATGGTGGCTGAACACAGCTATTCCATTGACAGTTTACTGCTTGTCAGAATTAATTGTTTTTGCTAAGCTGAAGTATCAGCAAAGGCAAAAAAAACTGGGCTATAATGAAAGTCATGCCAAGGACATGGTGAAGCACTGGTGAGAGGAAGTGAAGAATTAATTCCTACAATATTGAAAGAGCCTGTGAAAAGTTTACAAAAAGTGTACGATTCAATTTAAATGAAGGGAGCAGTGCTGAAGTAGCCTAGAGTGCTGAGATACAACATGGCCCCAAGTTCCATTAAAAATGCAGCTGGCCTCTCAGCAACAAATCAATAAATTAGTAAACCGATGCTGTCTTGTCCCCTTCATAAACAGTCTGCGCAATGCAATCAAAGCCAGGAGGGTGCAATGACAGTAATTCCCCAAGGTATCACAATATGGTCACAGTGGTCTGAGATATTGTCCTTATCAAAAAGCCTATTAGCTTATAATGCTGTTTGTGTTAAATTATACCCCAGTGCAATTTTTCTCACAGAAAAATATGTGGGAAAGCTCAGTCTTTTGATTCTAAAACAATACTTTAGTCAGTGTCAGTGGACATATTGAGTGAAATTACAGAACAAAATACAAAGTGGATATTTTTGTCAAAAAGTAGGCTGTTATCTTCATGTTACGTTAACTGCTGTGAGTCAGTCTGTTTATAGCTACTATACTAGCTAATGCTAAGATCTTGACGAACTGTGTAATTATGCCTGGTTTACCAGTTCAACTCAGACATTTTGATTAAGATGTATTATGGTCCTATAACCAATAACTGTTTACTGGGCTAACCACAAAATACCATGCAAGTGGAGGCTGTTTGTACCACTACTTCTACTACTATTACTGCAATTACTACTATAACTTATATTGTTACTACTATTACTCCTACTGATAATAATAACAATAGTAATAATGACATAGTTTGCTTTTATGATTAAATTAGTGTCTAATTGAATTTCTGATGAACTCTTTAGAGACTTGAAGATAAGTTGTAGCCTAAATCGTGAAAAAGATTTTGAAAAGATTAGCGGATTAGGAGCTCAAAGCTCCTGATTTTCAATTAAATACGAGCTTTAAGGTGAAAAGAATGAGAAAAGAAATAAAAGCATTTACAACTTTGTGTGAGGGTAAAGGTAGGCTATCAAATAATATGTAATTTAACTTTTTTCAACCAGAAACCATAAAACACGCTCTGATCTTCGGCACTGTGGCCATCAGACCCCTGATTTTATCTTGCACAAATGAAAAGCAATACATCCACGGTGTATTTGATGTACAGTTAATCCATTCATGGGAACATCACATACTGGCCACTGTTCGTGATGAGTCAGGCACACGCATAAATGCACAGAGAGAGATCTTTGACAATCAACAGACCACTTCATGGATGCAACTGGGGGAGACACTGGACAGAGGGTCAATTCAGTCCAATTATAGTCACTGATGTGGACAATAAAGCCTTTTTGGTAAAGCTGACTGGGGTCCAGATGAAGTGACGCGAAGGGGATTTCTCTGTTTAACTGAGACAAAGACATAATTTAGTCAGAGACAGAAAAAAAGATGAGGGAGGCATCAAGGAGACACAGAGGTCAGATATGGAGGTTTATATCTCCCCTGATTTGTATTCGATGCTGCTTTTCTGCCGCTTTCTAGTCTGGTTCTTATTTTTAATCAATGTGCACCGAAGAAATTTAAATCACAGACTTAAAAAATGTTTTGCTCTGTAATAAATACAAGCTGATAAAAAAAGATTTTTTTTTACCTTCTCATTTTTAAGATATTTTTCTACAATATCTGGTGCCTCCAATTGCATTATTGGTTTGGCCGTGATTAATTTCTCTCCTGATTCGAAGTAATATCCACTGCGGGCTTCCAGTTTTGCAATTTTAACGGCCAATATCATATTTCCTACCCAGGGGAATTCTACAATTTCTCCTCTCTCATACCATCACTTCAGCAAGGCTGTAATAAGGTAATTCACTCTGCCAAATTAAATTCATTTCCATACATGACGCCTCTATTTGTGCCCTAGTCTCCATCACAGGTTCAGTTGTATAATGGGGTTAGATTTATGAGTCTTTGTCTGAGAGCATCTTTCTGGGAAGGCTAATAGGAGTCTTAGTCATTATTTTGATTAAGGCCCCGATGTGGGTTTCTCTGTCCAACACTGCATGAATACTGATATGACAAGTGAAACCAAAGAACTGCACCGTGGCAACGGAAGGGGAACGAGATACAGAGGCGGTAAAAGAACAATGGATTACCCAGGTTGAAGGGTTTGCTCTGGCTGTCTGAGAAGAGGGGACATGACTCTTAAGTGATGACTGGAACAAGGTGGTTTAGAGAAATTGCCATGACAATCCTCTTCCACTTTGTCTCGTCTTCCGTAACAGCCTTTATCGCTGCGCCATATCCGTACCGTCCTGCTGTCTTCTAAATCAGTCCCTTCCATCTTCAGGTTTTCCTTCCTGCCTGCCTCATTTCACCTCTGCAAATTTCATTCTCCCCTTTTGCAGGCCTCCTTCCCTCCTCCTCAATTCTCTATAATCATATACCCGTGGCTGGCCCGTCAATCCATCTGACCCTAAATCACCACAATGTATTCTCCGCCAAACCCTGACAGCATGTCTACACGATCCCCCACTTGACACCCAGTGGGCTGACTCCCATCTGCACAGTCTAAATCAAACAGCCTCCAAGCTGCAACCAGGGAGCGTGTGTGTGTGTGTGTGTGTGTGTGTGTGTGTGTGTGTGTGGGAGGGGTGTAGGGGATGAAGGGTGTTGACTCTCCATCTCGACAGTTCCTGAAGATCCTGAAGGTGCACATGCAACAGCTCGCACACGCGTGCAAGCAGGGCATCGAAAAGACGCACACTCTCTTGAAGATAACTCAGGGGAGAGAGTTCGCTCACAAGCCTTTGAATGTGCGATTTTGTGAGTTCGTAACTTTACAACTACGACTCTCAGAGGAGGATAAAAAGGAAGCCAGAGATGAAACAGTTATTGTTGACACTTCAGTCTACGAGATATTTTCCTCGCTCTTAACCCGTATTTTACCCCGTCGCTGCTTTAATGGCTGAATCCCCCAGAAAGTGGCGAGCGCGGTCTTTGATCACTAGCAGACGCTTAAGCAATCAGGCCAGGGAGGCAACATTAGAGAATCGTTAATTTGGCGCACTGCAACGGGATCTCTGCAGTGTGCATTTGTGTTTGTTTGCGTGTGGTGTGCCTGTGAAGAATCACGTGTGTTGATGCGTGTCGATTTGTGTTTGGTGACTGGCAAAAGGTGCCCCGAGGATATAACAGGTTGCTGAGGAGTGAAGGGCCAGTGCAGCGCTGCTCTTCCCTGGAGTTGCTCCTAACTGGCAGATTGAGAGCAGATCACTCCTCTCCTCCTACACAACACCAGCTCTCCACTTCAACTGCAGGACTAAAGGCTTTTGGAAAAAGGCCAGCCTCTGAC
This sequence comes from Acanthopagrus latus, assembly GCF_904848185.1. Classification (NCBI taxonomy): domain Eukaryota; kingdom Metazoa; phylum Chordata; class Actinopteri; order Spariformes; family Sparidae; genus Acanthopagrus; species Acanthopagrus latus. Next base: position 15,665,054 of record NC_051045.1, read on the forward strand.
ATTATCATCCCACAAAAAATTAATACAGAAAAAAAACGTAAGTAACTGAGCAACCATCGCAGGACTTTTCTCTCCTAATCGTCTGTAAATGTAATGTTTTGAAATCCTCCTTTGAATCTTCTCCCCTTCATTTGGATGCTTCGTTCTTTCGCCACAGCCCATCCTCCCTTGTGACCTTGCCCTTTTCTATATCCAAGTTGATCCCTCTCTCTCCCTGTTCTCTTCGATACCTATAGCAGTGATCATGCATTAAAGGATGCAAAGTGCTTCGCCTCTCAAAAGGAAGTCCACTGTCTTCTCCTTTGTCTTCTCTATGTTGCTTACACCATCCTCCCCTGCCTGTTCTCTCGCCTTTCATTGCAGATCCCTCCGGTCGCTCTGTCCCTCTCTTCTCACATAAATCCCTGTTTCCATCCATCTCTTTGATGGAACAGCTCAATTAACCAGCCAGCGTCAGAGGGGAGATTACATTCTGCACCATACTGTAGCGAGGGTAATCATATACTCCCAAGTCTAGCCAGCTACTCCGGCAACATCCGTGTTACACAAGCAGCTCCCAACGCCGTCTAGAGATCCTGCTGCCGCTGCCACACGAACCCCACTGCATTAAATAGTATGATAATGTGACCAGCAGTGGGTCTCTGGAGCATTGCTGCCACGGAGAAGATGCACACACACACACGCATAGACTCATTCACTCCAGCACGCCCTCTTCAGCAGCAGCTGCATCTTGATCTATTGTGTGAATGTGTGCAGTGCAGTGTGTTTATGGATGTTGTACAGATGGTAACAAGTCATTGTCAGGCGCAGCGCCTTCCCTCCCCTCCAGTCCCTTGACTGGGTTCATCTGGGACGAGCTGCAGGCTACTGAGGCATGGAGGGAGGGAGGGAGGTAGGGAGCAGGTTCGCTACACCACCAGCACACACAAGCACTTGCATGATATGAGCAGAAGCACATAGATACGTACACCTGTAAATCAGTGCACATTTCATGATATTCTCGTGAATCGGGTTAGATCTTTATGATGTCAGCAGGTGCAGAACCAGAACACCATTACCAACAAAACACAAGACGCACAACCTACAGACGAAAAACCAGCTCACAGCCTTCAGCAGCTGCTTCTGGCAATACAGTTTTCTACTTCATTAACACAACTGCTGGAACATTGTCTTTTTTCTGCCGTTGGGTGGAACAGATGTGTAACAGGCTGCAGAGGGTGACAGCAGGCAGCTGGGTGGCATACAGCCAGGTGAGTGCCTCCTTTTCATGGGCACACCTCCACAGTCTGCTGCGAGCGCTGCCCCACCCTTATTTGTACAGCCCCTGATATCTCCTTCCGTATACATATCTCTCTCACGCTCCATCTCCTGTTGATATCTGAATCTATTCTTTCTCTCCCTCTTCCAGTTCTTTTTAGATTCCTTCCCTTTTTTTCTCCCCAAGGTCTTTAGTTTCAGGTTACCCAGCTCTGACACTGCCCTTGCAAGACAGACCCACTGCAGCTGCAGGAGATAAGATTGGTAGACTAGAAAATTGTTGTGGTCTGCTGCGCTGTGCTGTGCTGTTCACCATACAGCCATACAGTCTCTTCCTCCACATCAATGAAAATTGTAGCTGCACATTGCAATCATGGGCAGTACTTAACATTAAGCCACTCAGCTATTAGCTGGGGGAGGGGAATGTGGAGAGAAAACAAATATTCATAATAAAGTAGTGAGGTAGAAGGAGAGGCAAAGCGTAGGATTAGCCTGAGAAATTACCTGCAGTTTGCTGAAAAATGCACAGTGAAGCATGAACAGCATAGGAAATATTTTTTTTAGTATATTGGCATCATATATTTTTCACATTTGTTAAGAATGACATTTTTGCTCCAAATATATATTAATGCAATAGATTTAAAGTGAAGTTCAATACACTTTGCAGCTGCTAAAAGAAAATCACATTCCTTCTTTCTATGAACACAAACTGCAACATTTATCAGATCATCATATCAGAAGTGAAATTTTAGATAGTAAATCTTGTAATCTGACCAGCTAAGTCTTCAGTGAGGCGGTGCAATGGCACACAGCACTGCTGTATTTTCAATATTAATGTCAGAGGAGACCCTGTTGCATGCAACGCACTGAATGTTCAATCAGCAAGATGAACATGGAAAATCAAAATAAGCAAACATTTCTTTAAAAGTAATCTGCACCAACAGGTTATCCACGACACCTGACTTTATTACTCCAAATTTCTTTTGACAGTTCAAAGTAATGCAGCACTACAGTTAGATGTAATTAATCACAACCCCCTGCTACCACTGGAAAAAAAAAAGAAATGCTTTGAGATGTGTCTAATTATTATTTTTCAATGGCTTGAAATTTTTTAGAGTTTTCCTAAACATCAGCACATCTGATGAGGATAAGAAAAATTGTCAAAGAGAATAAATCTAAATGTTAAAGTGTTTTACATGAACCAGAATCATCTTTTACTGCCAGTGCACGACGAAGCGAAGGTGCGATTCCATGACAAGCCACCTCCACCTAACAGTCTAATTAACCCGCTCGCCAGCTCCCTCCCGCTCTTCTTTCTGTCTAATGACAAACTGTCCATCTCTTCACAAAAACATCCTCTTACCGTCACAGTGATGTCTCTGTCCTCTGGCAACTCCTTGCGTCCCCTTTTTACCTCCCTCTCTTCCTTATCTACTTGTGCCTTTTCTTCTTCTTCTTCTCTATGAAATTGATTGTGCCCCTCTCCTCTCTGCTGATGCTGCAGTGATAGAAAAACACACCCTCCTCCGGCCGCTCTCTCTCTCTCCCTCCCTGACTCTCATTGGCTGCCTGTTAGAGGTGACATCACCCTTCTTCTCTGCCTGCCTCCCTCCCTCCCTCCTCCTCTGTTCCCTCCCTCGCTCTCTCTTCACCTCACTCTCTATGGATTCTGACCATTCCTTTATTGTAACACCCCCCCCCCCCCCAGCTCTTCCTCCTCCTTCCTTCTTGTACTCTATTGCCTCTGCCCTCCTCTTCATCCATGTATACAGTGTGGGACCTTGAAGCTGCTCCTATTAATGCTCTTATATTCATCCATGCAGTGCCAAGCATAATAATTCATACTGTGCATTAGCATATAGCACGCAGCCTATGGCCCCTCAGCACTTCTTCTCCTTCCTCTTCCTGCACCACTACAGGAGCAAACAGACTACAAAGGTGAAATAATAACAGTATTGAGTTTTGTGTTAGTAATGTCCACGCTCCACTGGGCTCAATTTTCATAAGCTTGTTTAATTCATTCTGCCACGAAGACATCAACTGGGCTTTCAGTTCATTATGGTATAATCAAAGGCATGACTGGGATGATTGTTACGTAACGCTGGTGAATAAAAATGTGTCAGGAATTACTGCCGTCTCTTATCTGAGTCGGGGGGAGTGCGGATCAACGAGATGCCCTGATTTTGGGGTAATAAAGGGTTGGGTAATCCAGGGGTTGTCTGTGTGTGTTTGCTGTTGTTGTGACAAGATAAATATCATCGGGGGGACTGTGATCCAGCACACAATGATACAGATCAACAGATGCTTTAGTTCACATGCTTTGTCTCTTTGCATCTTGATTACCGTGAATTTCAGAGTCAGTCCGTTGGCATTATTTCCCCGCCAGCTCATCCAAAATCCAGCAATACAAAATTCAATCTTCTTTTATGTGCCTTTAAAAGCGCCGCATGGACTGGTGCCAGTTCATATTTTAAAACCTTCAAAGTCCCTATTCCTACCCCCAAAACCCTTAGATCATCGGAACAATTACTCCCCTCTTCCACCCTTGCAGTTAAATCCGAAACTCTAGGAGCTTTTCCCACTGCTGCCTGCAAGCTGTTTACCCCCTCTCTGTTGGAAGGACACTGACATTTTAGAAATAACGTCTTACGATGATTCTTTTTTTAGCTCATATCACTGAAAGGGACGACGTTCAAAAACATTCATAAGTAAGGAAATCACATTTTTTGCACCAGACTTAACTACCATGTACTTTCCATCTGCAGTCCCTGAGCAAGTAGAAACAAACACTGCAGAATACAATAAATACCAGCTGTAGAGCTTTCCAGTTTACACAGTTGTTGTTGGTGTTATGACTACATGATGGCATTTATTCTGTGTTTCTGTTACTTATGCTCTTCGGTATTTTTCTTAGCCACACCAGCAGCATCGCTCTCTTGATGGTAATATTTGCCTGTTGGTTTATTGATCAGTTGGTACGGCAAGGATGAAATATCTTAACAACAGCTGGATGGATTTCCATGAAATTGTAAATCCTTAATTCAAAAAAATTATTTACTAAGCTTTAGTGATAAATACTATTGTCTCTGTTGGTCCTGTGAATTTTCCTCTTGTGCCACCATGAGGTTCACATTTGTGGGTTTTAAATAAAATGTCTAGTACTCGAGGGCTTGCCATGAAATTTGGTGCAGACATTCATGTTGCCCCTAGGATGAATGAAATAATATAATAACAATGGCATCATCAGTTTTTCTGATATTTTGGTTTATGATCAAATACCTGCAAAACTAATAACATTCCCATCCAACTCAGCTGTGCACGTTAAACTTAATTGCTTTTATGTTAAACTAAATGGTATACATAATAAACTAAATGGTTAACACGGTAAATATCAGCATGTTAGCATTGGTATGTTGAGCTGTTAGCATGGCTGAGGAACAGTGACTGTTTAAAATATGGATGGAGCATCTGTGTCTGAAGTTGGAACTACTGTTGCCAGCAGGGGGCTACTGCACTGGTTTCAATGTATGTATGCACTGTATGTATGCCCATGAGAAAATGACCCTACTTATTACCTATGGTCTCAATCACTAGTTTCAAGTTTTCTTCAATACAGCACGATGGTTGTCTTTTTTAAATTATGGTACCAATTAGGTTCAAACAGACAATAAAGCAGGGTATGCTTTAAGGCGCGGCTACCTTTTGATTGACGAGGTGCTCACACAGCGTGTCTTTGGGTTCTCAGTCAGATCCAGTCAGGAAATCCTCACCAGCTCCAACCTGTCAATCAAATGTCAACTGGTCACTTCTCCATCCAAAAAACATAAAATGGCACCAGGCGCAGCAAAAAAAACTCAAGGTGTCTCTTTTGTTTTCATTGTAGTCATCTGTTATGGACTGGGTAGCAATGAACGTTCCACAAGCACAATCACACAACCATTGCTGTTAAGATGAATTTGGATCTCCTCCTGAAGTGAATAAAGAGAAAGAGAAATTAAGACAAAGGTTGGCATGAGAAATACACGGACATAAGGACACACTATATACAAACTCATTTAACACTTGTTCCTAAAAATAAAGTACTCGGAACAATTCAGGTAACTGGGGCAGCACCACGTCCAGTCAGAAAACCCCATTCCCACTGAGCTGCTGTAGTTTGTCTTTGTGCCTCTCCAACCTAAGCATGCCAGCGTGCCCATCTGCCATCGATGCCCGAGGATATGCCAGGCATGCAGACAAAAGCTGCTCCGGGAGCAGACAGCATGGGAATAATGATTGATGAGGCCAGTTAAGGTAGGAGAGAACCTCTGCCACTATCCTCAGGAGAGGTCAGATGGCTGGAGAGCGGCGGAGAGTTCAGGGTCAAAACTGTGGCTGGATGGAGGCCAGGAGAGAAGAGAAAAACTGGATGGGGGATTAGAGAAGAACACAGGATGAACTTCATATTAAGGTCCGTCAAATAATCGTTAGTTAATAGTTAATAAGGTCCTTGTAAGATGCTTAATATACAGTTATTTTTCTCTCTGGTAAATCAGAAAAGGATTATCTTTTCTTACCACAACCTTTTGTGTGGCAGATTTGATTTGCACAGATAGGGGACAAAAATATGTTCAAGCCCTTAAAAATGTTTAACTACAGCAACGGCATGTTTTTTGTGCGTGTGTCCTTATTCTACCCTGAGAAGATGGATCACTTCATCAACAGGAAGTTATTAGGATTTAACGGCCAGTGTGACTTTCTTAACTGCCGCCTGAGCCATTTCATCTTCAAGAGCTATTACAACCAGAACAAACACTGTAATATTTAGAAGGCAGCAGCAAGTAGATGATGGAGGAAAAGCCTGTAGGAAGTCTCAGTTAGACCAATCAATACAGTTCTCTCCCTTCTGATTGTTTCACCTGCTTGTAGCCAGAGTTTCATGTTAGAGAGACCTAAGCTGGAGAGAAATCTTCTTCCCTGACTTCTGACGTATAAACTTATCTGTAAGGAGACATTCACCTCAGCTGTCATTGCTTCATGCAGCACCCACCGGCCGGGGCCTTCACTCAAAACCAGTCATCTGTGAGAGACTTCTCACTTGCCCTTGCAGGAGCTCCTGCTCATTTTCCTTCCTCCCGACTCGACTGTAAGTGAGTCAGCTGGCAGACTGGCGGGAGAGATGGAATGATATATGGGGAGGAGGACGGGAGCATGGAGAGGGAGAGGGAGGGAGGAGGGAAGGCTATGAATGAACAACTTAAAGTCTGGAGTTGCAGGAAAATCAGATGCAGTCAGCAAAATACAGAGAGAGAGAGAGACAATTCCATCAGCTTAAAAAGCAAAGGGGATGGAGGCAATATAGTAAATGGCTGTGGTATGGGCGTGGAGGTAGAGCGAGTGCGAGAGAGAGAGACAGAGAGAGAGAGAGAGGGAGGAAAGAGAAGGAGAGAAGTACTGACGCGGAGCGCACACCAGATTAGATTAGAGGTGGACACTGTGTGGCAGACATGTAAATATGCAAGACAAGCGCCAAAAAAAGATGCCACAAAAACAGACTTTGTTGTCATGTCCTCAATAGAAAGTAGGGCTGGTGATATGATCTACACAAAAAAAATGCAATATTTTCAGGCAATATCGCAATACGTAATATACTGTATATCTTGATAAGGGATGTCAGTTTTGGTTAATTTTGCTTTCAAAAAGACGGCACCCATCAACCAGTAACGAACAGATCAATTATTACAACAACAAAAAACGCAAAATGATGCAAAATACAGAAGACACTTCTGTAATCCAATTAACTCAGTGAGGTCTGGCGCAGCACGGCAAGGCTGCCTGACATGTGGGAGCTGTCCAGCAGTCACCAGTCAGAGCTAATGTTAGCCTGTCTGCCCCGGCTAGCTTGACTTCTAGCTCATCAGCCTTCTTCTCCAACTTCTTTCCCATGTGTTTAGTCACAGTACCTCTCCACGTCATAAAATGCTCAAGCTTGAGGTTACGTTACCAAACTATTTGAATCCCTTGCCCTCTACCAAACTGATGGGCAGTATATTATCTCTGACCAGGGGGCACACTCTCTCCTCCTGGCTAGTAGTGATGTGATCATTGGCTGGGCTGTCGTCTATAGTATAGTATATATAGTATATATAGTATAGTTCAGGTAGTACTACTAAACTCAAGAGTAGCATCACACATTTTAACTCGCATTGACATTGCTGCCTTTCAAGAGAAGATGTTCCCACACTGAGCTTCTTCAGCGCTTTTCACTTTTTACCTCAGACTGCCACAGACTCCTATAATTACAGCTGATGACAATATAAATAAACAATTTTGCTGATGTTAAATGTCTCAACAATGCAATCAACTGCCAGTTTATAAACTGGAAGTGACTGTTGCTGGAGATTCGGTCTATTAGCTATTCCATAAAATATTAACACAATGATATTTCAGATAAATAATCATCAGTTATGTGGATATAATGACTATATTAGAACAAGCACAACAGTCTGGTGATAACAGAAAACTAATTCACTTTACTGTAGTTCTGCCTTAGAAAACAGGAAAAGACAACTCTTATACCAATACCCAGAATCTAAAACAATATATAGTCTCATATCACAATAGCAATATCATATCAACATATTGCTCAGCCCCAATAGAAAGTAAGCCATAAGCCCCCCAGTCCTGCATTATCAGGCAGCATGGAAACAGTAGGATTAGGTTTAAAAGGGGAAAAGAGAAAGTTTGCAGCAGGCCGGCTCTGAACAACAACTGCAGAAGTTGAGGAAAAACAATTAAATTAGATAATGATAATGATGAAATATTCAATCTTACAATAAAATGTGCATGAGAAAAAAGTGAAGAATAGAAACGGGAAAGGAAGCAGAGCAGCCACAGATGGTCGAACACAGAAAAAGGAATGCATTTTCCAGTTTGTGAGAAATCAGTGATCAGTTAAATCTTGGCCAATAATAATCTGGCAGAAACATGAGGCTCATCGCAAAATCGGTTCCAGAGAAAATGGACAGTGAGGGGACTAACAGGAAATGAGAAGTTTTTATTAAGTAACATTCAAATACTCCCAGACCCCACCACCTGTTGATCCATTTAACTAACTGCTTATAAAGAGGAACTCAAATGAACAGATTTCCTTGATATTTTCATGACTTTGTGATGTGATGGAGCGGAGAACCAGAGGCAAGACACGAGTGTGAACAGCAGATTTTCTTTTTTCACTTTGTGGTTTGTATTGTTTGGTTTTTGGAAGGCAAGAGCGTAAAAAACATGAAAAACATGAAAAAAACAAAACAAAACACGAGAACGGGAATAAACACAAACATCGAAATGCTCCCCTTCCAACACATGCACACTCGGTCAGACGAAGAACAAGAGGAAAAGATAAACAAGATACACGACCACCCAAACAAAATACAAAAATCACATTAAAATTCAGCAAAATGGAGCGAGACATGCGAACGACAAAGAAATAGACAGAAAGAAGCAAAACAGAGAAATGTTGTCATGCAACCAGTTTATCAGATGGTTGGATTACTGCATCAGTAATAAAATAAAGTAACAGACGTATATGGCCTGTAACCATAATTTGGCATAATACATACTTTTATCAATAATGGATCAATAAAGCTGACCTCTCAGTTCATCTTTATCTCCCACATTCCATCTAAATCTAAATGAAAAGCCAACCCTGACGTAAGACATCAAACAAAATCTCTGAATAAGCTAACGATGCTATCAGAGGACATGCATGTGATTTTTAGCACTTTCACCTGCCACAACTAAAACTCCTCGTTCCTCAGCTGTTCGAAGGATAGGGTTATACTTTTTAATGTTTAATCCATTTTTATTGTTTGCTAATGTCTGCTTCTACATTATTTAATAAAGCACATGACCTGTGTTAAACATTGCCTGGCATTATTTATAACAGATAAAAGGGTTCCCATTAAAGAGCTCATATCTTCTCATCAGTGTGGTAAAAATGTAGTATGTGTCCAAGCCACAGATAAAGACACTTAGTGGTTCTTCTAAGATGTTTAAAATCAACCGTCCTTCCGGAGTGAAAGGTATATTTGCAGCATTAACCTTCAACAACTGTTCCAAGTAGGAGGATGCTGTTATTAAATAAGTGGTCTGACAGTGAATGTAAGGACAGAGCCTGTGCAGGTGAGGCCCTCATGCCTTTAAGCAAGAAAGCGGTTGACATTGATCTAATCTGTCTCCATCTACAATACTCAACAACAGGCAGGTTGGTCAGAACCACTTTTATGTGAGGCAATTTTTGGAGATATGCGAGAAATATCTCACCTTTTTGCGGCCGCTTTGCAACGTCGCCCAGCCCAAGACGCAGATCGTGAAGCTGTCCTTTTCTGCCAAGACCTGTTTTCATGATGCCAATATGTTGTGGCAAAATGTAGTGGGTTCTGTTTATTCCTGGACCGACCATGTATTTATACCTCAGCTGTTTACACAGTTTTTTAGTGATGATCTGGACCACCACCAAAATGTTAAGATGATCTTTGCCTCATTGTTCTCTATCTTTCCCATCAATTATGTAATTTACAGTAATTAATCCAAAGCGTGTGTGCTTGTGTGTGTGTGTGTACTCGTGCATGTATGTGTGTGTGCTGTTCTGTTTGCTGAAATCATGCGTGTCGGTTGGGTGTGTAGGTTTCCTGTTTTTCTGGGAAGCTCTGCCAACTCCATGCAATTATGTGTGTGTGTGCTTATTCAGTATTTCTCAATCCCTGATCTCAGACCCCAAAAACAGAATAACACATGCATATTTAAAGATTAATCCTGGTCACTTAGTCAGGCCACATTTCTCAATATTAGTTGAATCAAAAACAAGCTTTGAGATGTGACTAATCATTTGTTATCTCTCTAGCTATTAATAAAACCAGAATTATCAAATAGCAGTTGTATGGCTCCACGCAACATGCATGCTGCTGTTGTCCTGAACATTTTTTAAAATAAAGACAATAAAGAATATTATGATGTCTTTGACCCTTTTGGATATAAAATGACTTATTTTATCCTATTAGACATTTGTGTAAAAATGTCATAGTTATATAAATTGTTGAGTAATGGCTACAGACACGGTGACCTTGATCTTTAACCTTTGCAAGTCAGAGCTAATCACGTTGACATTGGACAGCTTTCAAATTCTCTCAAGTCGTTTCTGAGATATCACGAATGGAGGCCAGGGGCTCTCAGTGACCTTGACCTATGACCTTTGGCCACCAAAATCTAATCAGTTCATTCTTGAGTGCAAGTAGACATCTGTCCCAAATCTGATCACATTCACAAAATGGGACAGAGAGACAGAGGGACAACCCAAAAACCAATTTTGGATTTTGTGCTTGACATCAGCAGGTTCTTGATTATTTGCACTTGTGCATTATCACAGTATCAATTACCGGTATATTGCAACACCTCTTGGTTGATCAGAAGTTGTTCTATTTATGATGTATTTAAAAAAAATATTTACAGCCTCAGAATTAAACATTTTTGATCAAATAAGAAAAAGGATGATGTTTGTTTGTTAAATGAATAATCCCCAGTCAGCTACCAAATGAGAATTTACCTTCATTATCAGTACAGCCACTGACACATGATACGCGTACATTATCTGCACCCCGCACTTGTTTCAGCTGAGTGCTGGGTCGACCCTACGGACCGAGCTATTGCAAGACATCACTTTAGGCCTTTCTGACAGAAGACATCTCAGTGGGAGCATCTGTGCCTTTCCTTCTCTAATAAGACAAAATGTCTGCGAAAGGGGCACATTTGCTCTGAGAAATTGTAACAGACATTTTCAAATAAATTCATAAACATAATAATGCAAATAAGTAGTCGATATTGCCAATAATCATGTGTTGCAGCCCTGGTCTAGACGGTGCAGGTAACACCGTGTTAAAAGAAAAGCATAGCACAGCGAAAACGTGTTGAGAGTGTCGAAGAGGTGCTCAGAGCCACAGAGAGTGACAGAAAAAGATTAAAAAGATAGCAGTGAGCCAACAGTATGAGGGGGGAAAAAAGAGGAAAAAAGGAGCATTGATGTGACAGAGAGAGAAACAGAGAGGTGACGGCCAACAGAGCCAAACAGAGAGAGAAAAAAAAAGTGAGAAGTGGGCAGTCAGAGGTAGCTTCAACAACTCCCCTTTCCTACAGGGCACACTGACTGCACAGCTCCTGGGTAGCTGATGTGGCAGGCGTTTGGAGATCCATTGATCCGGTTAAAGTCATTACGTGGCCAGAAGGTCAGCCAGCCGTCTCTGACCTGGCGTTAATCACTCGCTAATTGAAGGGAAATGACTCTGATTTAGTTTCCTGCCATTCTCAGAGAGTGGCCCCGGCTGCCAGATATGACCAGCGCTCTTGCTTACCAGAACACATCTCATTAAGCATGTTAATGTAAGCAGCTATGAGTCAGCCTCAGACAAATGCACAGTGGTGCGCCAAAGGTTAGAGCACTATCAAAGATAAGTTGTTGTTGTTATTGTTGCCAGATAAGCAAAATGAGGGCAGCCAGTCAGAAGGGAAATGGCAATTTGCAGCTTATGTATACTCAAATTTTCATCACTGGTATTCAAATTAAGATTTTGCATGGTATTTGATAGCGCACAGACCACATTGTTAAAGTAAAGGATGACGTTTGCTAGTTTACTGCCTTCACTTCCAAGGCGTCTCCCCGCCTAAAATAGAAGCAGCCCTCTACCGTCCTTTAGCCTGGATCACGATGCACCGCGTGGGAATTACATCATGCCGTGATTTGCATCTTTTTAACACAGCGTAATGAGGTAGCCGTGAAAATGTCACCCACGGGAGATTGAGATTTTTCTTATCTACAGATGAATAAACTGTTTATTTCAGAGGGTGCCCCTGTAGCACACTGCAGTTATTGCCTCCTGCTATATTACACCTCTCCCAGCGGCTCAACATTATTACTTCCCCGAACGATAACCTTGAGTAGTTGACAACGCTGCATGATCTGCGATATGACAGGGCTGAATTTCATGCAGTGGCTCGTCTCCTGTAAAATGTCACAAGGTGCCCACTGCTGTGCCACTGAGGGGAGGTGAGGCAGAGGCTGAAAGAGGAGGGGGCTGCAGATGCAATGTGGTAAACAGATAGTGACCGCATATACTTGGAAGCTCAGAGGTAGTAAAGACTATGACCTTTACAGTAGATGGGCTGTCATTCCTGGTTTGGATCTGGACTGATGCGGTCCCGGCGCATGTGTCGGTGACCAAAGGCCAGCCTACGTGCACCCATCTGAGCCAGATCTTTTTTTCCCCACTTCTCCCTAAAATACGCACACAGACACACAATTATATCGGCACTTGTAGGACAATGTGGAGCTAAGCGGGGATCAGCTCCATGTTGATTTAGTTTCTGCCGCTCTCTTTCCCGACACCCCGTCCTCACAGGAGGCGCAGAGACAGCAGCCTAATCAGGAGGTGATGACAAACCTGACGGATTCACAACAGCACATAACACCCTCCCCAACCCGTCTCGCTGCTGTCAAAACCAGGGCTGCTCCTGTCCACCTTGATATGTCAAGCTACTCCTCGCTATACATTTGGTGAACAGGCTTCAAAACAACATTTTGCAGCAAGAGATTCTGAGAGGAAGAAGAAGAAGGAGAAAGAGGAATGTGAGGAAGAAAGAGCGCAAAATTATGCCTGCTGTATGAGTCTGATTAGCAAGTTTCCACTGGGATACTTTATATTTGGAACATCTATCATGAATAAACCACACTGAATTAATGTGGAGAAAACAATGACAAGTCGTCAGCGTGGCGCTCACACCCTGCAAATAGCAACACTGCTAACTGGCTCCTGCTGCAAATGAAGCCAGTGTAAACTAATTATGAATGCTCATCAAGCCTCACCTCTATGCTCGTGATTCCTTGCAGGATCAAGAAGCGGAGAAGGTGCAGACATGGAGGAGGAATTCTGCAGAGAAAGAGTTAAGCACCATCATCAATTTTCTCCCAGTATAAACATCTCTCCAGCTAATTAGAAACATTAAACCAATTACTCTAATGAACTGATTTTGTCCCCGTGCCCATTTGGTCTCCTTGCAAAAGAAGCTTTGTATCATTTTGCAATGTGAGCGAGGCTGTAATATCGTGATTTATTCCAGAGACACTGAGGACGGCAGCGGTGAAATGTATTAGGCTGAGAGCTTTCTGGGCTCATACACAAAGTAGTCATTATTAATGAACTCGACCGGCCCTCATTTCCTCCTCAGCTCCACCGTCACTGATGAGGAGGGATCACTGTTATAGGCGCACTTTGTTGACTGTCAACAGGTTTTAAATTCCCCTGTAGCCGTCACACAGTCTCAAAGATATCTGGCTGCCTTTCAAGCGATTGGCCATTTATGTTTTACATTGTAGTATGAAAAAGGACTCAGTTACCGTGGGATGAAAAATTCTGACTTTGTCACACTGTTACTCACATGCAGGTAACAGACATCAGTGGCGCCAAACACTCAAATCACTTCAATTCCCACAACAGTCACCTCAAAATTTGTTCCCGGAGCATGAAAAGGAAAACATCACTGAGTGACTTTGCTGGGAGCCAGGATGCACTGACACGGAGAAAGCGTGACAGGGAACATCCTGTTCACTTGGTGGAGTCCAATGATCCCCACCCAGTGGAGGGGCTGGCACAGTGCACTTTGCCACAGCTCAATTTACACAGCAAAAGATATCTCCATCTCTGAATGACAGTCACAGGAATCCAGGGTTGCAACCTAATTTCCTTAACATGATATCCAAAATCCCTCGAGTCGTGAGGAAATGTATTGTGAAATCTTTTTTCCCAGCATGAGTTAATTCTTTTTCTTCTTTAATTGCAAATTAAAGCCCCCACACAGCAACAGATGCTTGCACAGAATATGCAAAATCAAGCGTGGAGAACGGAAAATTGCATCTTGTGCTTCATGCACGAACGGTGGGGGGGGTTGAGGGGGCAAAAACCTGGCTGGCCCATGTGCAGTAAAGCCAGGGCTTACTGTGGGATCTAAAATCCCTGCATGACAGCGCTGTAATTTCATTTATCATGCCTCAGCAAACACCCAATCAGACATGGACGCTCCCTATTCTGCAACCTGTGTGAAGGTTTTCAGCAGGGGTGGGGGAGGGCTATAGACACAGCAGGGGAACACCGGCAGCGGTGGCGGGGTTGGTGGTGGTTCGATTTCTACTGTTGTAGCAGCTCCTCATGTGGAACAAATTCTGCACGCAAGAGCAGGTAGGAGAAGATGGATACACAGGGGATGACGGAGAGGAAAAGAGGGGACGACAGGTGAAAAAGTGTGGACATGCAAGGTCTTTAGTACAGCAGCGAAGGGCCGGGCCAGACAGGGAAAAGAAACCCAGAGAGGCAGAACAAACAGATGTATGGTTGTTGTGGCTACACGGGGCATGTTAAATTATTACTTATTCTCCATGAAAACAGGGATTGAACAGTGCGTGGGCAGTTTTCTGTTTATCTGCAGTGAAAATGGAGCAGTTGCCAGGAAAGTTTGGATTTAAGTCTATTTCCAAGTAGCACGTGAACTGTTTGCAGGTAGTGGGTTGTGATGATCTACACTTGAACTGAAGAGAGGTGCACTGTGCTTCTTTATTTCCAATTCTAATGTTTCTGTTGGTCCACAGTATGTAACTGACCTTTGAACCACAGAGGGTGTTGTTCAGGCAAAAGACCAAAGTAGGCCATCCTGGCCTACTATGAGAGCTGTGTGGATTTTCGAGCCTATTTGTATCAATATGTGTATATTTTGTGTGTGTGTGTGTATATATATATATATATATATATATATATATATATATATATATAGTATATGGTGTTATCTTGTATATTTTCATTCTTACCAGCCATAATTAAAAGTGAATCTCTGCAGGGCCTGAAGTCCAGCATCATGTGTCCTGTTTATGTGACAACAAAACAGGAACCAGCGAAATCAAGAGCCAGTTGCAGACTTTGTACAGGTATAATGTGTTCATTGTGCTAAATGGAGAGTTAAGCATCACCAAAGTAAAATGTGTTGCATCATACACCTCTAACTCTCTCATGTAGCTAGAGAAATGTTGCTAAATGTTTTCACCTCCTAACATTAACCGACAGGCGTCACTGTTACATAAGCTAGATAACTGTACCAACTGACAAAGCTAACGTTAGCTAGCTTCTAAACCAGTCTCCCCGTAGATTGAACAGTACGAGTTTAAATGAAAACTAATACAGAAATGTCCCATTGCTTCACAATATTATGGTTAATGATGTAAACTTAAAGGGTTTTTATGTTTCATTCTTCCAGAATAACACAATATAGATCACTTTGCAAGATGTCACCACAGACAGTTAGCTAGTTAGCAGCAGAATTGAACAATTCTGCAAACTCTACAAGTGTACATATAATAATACATATAAATAAAACGCAATCAAACCTATGTTTACAGACAGTTTGCAATTGGCATTTTACAGGTAAATCTCATTTTAACTCATTTCTGCCAGTTACACTCGCTTTACTTTACCAACCTGCCTTGCCAGATGTTCAGGAGTCCAGCTGCATTTACTTCCTATTGTTTGGACACGCTTCAGATGTTTCCTTGCAACCTTTTTAAACATTATTTTACACTACTACTAGCAAATATATTTTGATGAATCTTTTATGGCGCAACCCAAATTAGTAACTCACTGAGTTAGTAAGAACCAATTGAGGACTTTTAACAATTCAAACAAACTTGATGGATACAGAAATAGTTAATGAACGCATCCTGAGGCTGTTCATCCGCTGACTTCAAATTTAGAAGCCAAGGTAAGTTGCAGCATCATCTTCAGTCTTCTTCTGGTTTTACAGTAGACTTTCTTTTAATTTGTCATAAAGGCAAAGCACAGGTGAAACAAATTCATTTGTTCGATTAACCCTTCCCGTGGGCCATCATGTACCTAAATGGAAGGCATTTGCTTTAAATGCCATCAAATACACCTGTAGTCGTCCATCTGACATGTCGACATGTCCACTGTAAAATCTGTTTCCGTCCACGATGCGTTGGATGAACATTAGTCAAAATCTGAGACATCACCCTGGGTCTTAGTACACTGTTTGTGGCCCACACCACATTAAGAAATTAAATCACTGATGTGTCGTCTTCAGTTAAGTCAGTAATGAAAAGGCAGGGGGACACTGTGGACTGTGTGACATAATCGAGGGTACAGACATTACTTGAGACTGAAGGGCATACTATAACAAAGTCAGCCTGGGAAATGACAGCACCGCTTGCAATGAGCTCCCGTTCTGCTGCCAAATTACAGTTTTAAACTAAAGACTTCAGGCAGTGCATGAGAAACATGCTCCAGGATGGCATCAGTCACTACACATCATGTTGCTATACTTAAATGAGTTTGTCATCAGGGACAGTTTGTGTCATTCATCGCTGAGATCTTTGTGAGTATAAACTATGGGACAGTTTTCACTTGTCACTGAACTACATTTAGTAACAGACGATCAGAATTCTGCAAATAGAAAAAAGTTTCTTTTTAGAATTGACCGTTAATTGAATCAAGTATTTTCGTGTTATTACATACAGAACTGACACATTGAATTTTGGTGAGATGAACTGACTGCATGTCATGGTTAAAACACTGTTAAAAGAGACAATAGACGCAATTTTATGCATTTATTCATGTCGTTATTCCACTCTGATTCAAAGGCTCAAGGCTGGGTCAGCGATTTAATAGCCAAAAATACTCTAGAATTTATGGTTATTGTTTTTTTTTCTCCTTCAGGTTTTCTCTTCATTTTTTGTACCATCCTTCCTTAAAAATGCCACAAAACTTTGAAAAGTGCATTTTTGTGAATATCTCCAAAACTTCTCAAGTTGTTCATATACCCCCATAAAAATGTTCCCCGTCGTCAAGGCTTGTGAGGTCACAAATTTGCAACAAGAAACCACCAACATTTTTTCCCCAAAGGTTTTATAACCATCCTGTTCAAACAACATTCTCTTTTTTCTTTTTACACAGCCAGAGAACAAAAAAGATTAAACATAATAAACTCCCAAACCTTTTGTACAGAGAAATCAAACTAAATGAAGAAAACGTCTCTTATATTAGTCCATGTTTTTATCCTCTGAATCCACTCTTGCATTTGCCATTAAATTGGGAAGGGAGACACAATTGTGTCAACATGAGGCTCTCTGTGTTGTACGCAATGTCAATCAGTCCGTTTCACTTGCTGGCTTTATCTGTTTTATATGGAATAGAAACCAGTAAGTCTAGGCCATTCAACAAGTAATCCAGTAATGTCTATGATAATGTGTGTGTGTGTGTGTTTGTGTGCGTGCGTTCAAAGGTTATCAGTGTGAATGTGTCAGGAGTAGGCAAAACTAAATCAAGTGTTTGTATGCATGTCTGTGGGTGTGTGTTAAGAGTCTCATAGTTTAAGCCAGTCCGAATCCCTCTGAGCATTCCTGAATGGCCAACAGCAGCATATGTCTCAGCTTCTCATAACTCTCATAAGCCGGGAGGTCCAGCTGGTTAAAGCTGAGGGTGGGAGAAGGAGAGAAAACGTCAAAATTAGTCTGTGCCTTCAGGATTGTTATATTATTATTTATGCCTTGTAATCTCGCTATTTCTTTACCAGGTATGAGCAGATGGCAGGCGGTCAGTGGAGCGATCATCACGGTGGATCTGGAACTTCTGGATGCCGTTCATGCCCTCCAGAGCAGCGAAACCCTGGAGGGGAACCTTGGATGTGCCGGTGACGAACTGTAAGAACTTAGCCCGGTCGGCCTGGTCGAAGGACCGCAAGGCCCGCCAGAACCACTGGATCTAAAAAGATAAAAGTAGTTGTGTTATAAATATGTTCCAATATAATTTTATGTGATTTTTCTGTTTAAAGGAAAAAAATGCAACAGCCAGAAACTGACTGAGGTGAAGAAACCTTGTAAACTCCTGGGTTATACCTCTTAGCATACCCATATCAGTGGGTAGACACTAACAATGTCATTGCATGTGTGTTAACTCATTCATACCTGGATGGAGCTGGACTGGTATTTGTGATATTCAGTGTTGGCCTTCAGGTCATCGATGTCGATGGTGGGCAGGCCCGAGATGAGCAGCTCCAGCTCCTGCTCAGTGAAGATGGAGATCAACCTCTTGGGGATGATCTCATAGAATCCTTCAAGGAAGGCCGCAAGCTGTTTGCGGATCGCACCTAGAAAACAAGTAATAGTATTCACTTGGGGATCATTCTGTGCCAGTGAGAACATTCTTTTTTTGGCATGCGACCAATGTTATTCTACCAATTAAGTCGGTGGCTTTTTAAAAAAAATTCCAATTAACCAGCTAAAAATTCCAAGCTTCACTGAATAATTTATTTGAGCAGCAGCTGGAGGTACTGCTTGTGATAAATCAGCCATCTTCCAGAAAGCAACACCTCTGGCTCTCTGCTGCATGATCAGCTCCAAATTTAGGAGCGCTGCCACCTAGTGCATCACTGAGAATAATATATTATAATATTTGGAGATGTAGATTATTTGCAGGCACAACTTGTTTGTCAGTCACACTGAGTATTATTACAGCCCAATTGCTAAAGAGAAATTCAATTTGCAGTGTAGTAACCATAATCTCACCTGTCATCTTCATCTGGCATACCAGGTGCACATATTCTTTTTTGTTTTCCTCGGTGACTAGGATATTGGCTCCATTTGGCTTGAGGTCTCTCACTTCACAAACCCCAAACTCCTGGACCTACAAACACAAGAGCACATGAAGTCTTTCTCTGTAGCTCAGCCTTGCAGCATTTCAGCTTCATATTGTACTGCGAGTCACAGATGGTATCCTTTAACAGCTTTTTAAGGCCATCAGATTCCAAATTACACTTCTGCAGCACTTATTTCATGAGCACATAGAGCATCTGGGATTCAAACCCTTGAGGGCTAATCCTAATTTCAATAGTTAAGGAGAGGATACAGCAGGAGAATCAATTTTCCACTTGCAGCTAATTGAAACATTTAGAGAACAGACACAAACCTCCGTGCTGAATGTCAGCTCGTAACCCAGCGTGGACACATCGTTCTCCAACAAGTACACCAAGCCCTGGAAGAATGGGTAGTCCTCGCTCTCCATGTCAGTGTACCTTATAATGTCACAGAAACACATCCATATTATTACCACATTCAAGATTCAGACTGCAAAATATTGCAGCTACACAGCTCCCTTGTTGGCACAATCGTTCAGTGCAGCACTCAATAAGTCATGGTGTGTTGGGATAATTAGTGTAGTTAGAACAGTCTTTGGAAATTAGCGTACTTGGCTGCAACTGCCAGAAGCTCAAATACCTGACACTCTTGCCCAGGATGTGCTTGTAGAAGCTGCGGGTGAAGTAGCACTCCAATAACCGATTATCATAGACTGCCTTGGCCACCACGCGGCCCACAAACTTGAAGTAGCTGAGGTGGTTGGGGTTGCAGTGGGATGAGGGGTTGATGGTGTAGGTGACGCGGTCACCCGGCGAAGTGCGGAACAGGGCGTACATGGGGTTGAACATCTCTCGGGAAATGATCATGTACCATTCCCTCAGCAGGCCACCAGCGTCCTGGCCCTCCTCCCCTTCAAACACAATATACCTGTAATGGAAAGGGACAAGAGTATGAGGCTGAGTGGTTCTGAATTGAGAGGACACACAGCTGGATGGAGGGGCAATGAAGCCTTACAGTCTATTCTTCATGTCCTCTGGGCTCTTGCGATGTAGCTCCCTGTAGGAGTCCTCAAAAACGTGATCTCGCCTCACATGCACAGCCATGTCCTCCTTCCTCAGGCCTTCGTCCAGCCGCTCCAACTCCTGGCGGAAGTACCTGCAAAGAGAAAGAAAAATACATCAGTGATTTTAAAAAATAACAATAACTCTCAGTCAATTGTATTGTGTATTTGACTGTGCAAGATAAAAGTATAAAATAATCCTGCTTACTTCCTCTTGACGTCAAAGTCAAGGATGCGTATGTAGTCTACCAGGACCGCAAAAGGCCCATCAGCCAAGTGAGTGGTGGACTGGCGCAGGATCTGGTTAAGCACTGTGCGGTGAGTTTCTAAAAATGAGGGGGGGGAAGAGTCCCGTTAGACATTACCCGTAACATGAGTATTAAGCTGTATCACTCTCCTTAAATCTTTCAGCCTCACCGGCAAAGCGGAGGAACTTCTGGGTGTCTGGTGGCAAGTTTGAAGAGATGTGCATGGAGGATGGTTCCCTGGAAAAGAATGGGTCTAGGGATGAGGGTGTGGCAGGTGTAAGGGGTGCTGGCGACAGAGGTGGAGGCTCGTCTTTGATGTGAGAAAGCTGGCTCTCCCGGGTGTCCCTCACAGGTGGTTTGCTCTCCCGCTCCGTGGCATGGACGAGGAAGAAGGCCTCCACAGCAGGCTGAAGAACTGGGCAAGGATAATGTTGTTAGGGGAACATATTCCTCAAGAGACATATCTTATATAAATCACATATAACATAAAAAAAATTGATTTCTTTGGAGAATTCCATGTACCCAGTACGGCATGTTGGTCATGTGATTCCTCAAGCTCTTTCAGGCACTCGCCAAGCATGTCCCACAGTTCATCCAGCAGCAGCTGCTCACTGAGCAGTGGGAGGTCTGGAAGTCTCTCCTCACTCTCAGATTGGCCGTTTCCTTCTTCATCTAAAAGGGAAAAAAATAAAAAATAAAAATCTGCTATGTTCAGAACCATTACATGATTCCGTAAATACCTGCTAATAGACTGAAACCATTATTTGTTAGAGAATTGCTCCAGAGGTGACGAACAAACCTGAATTTGTTTATCAGTGTTAAAATTGCGTGGTTTATTACAGCAGCTCCTTCCACTTTTTATTTTTTTTTTAATGCAATTTAATCCAACATGATAAAGCATATAAGTGATCAAAACCATAGAAGCCATTTTCACTAACAGGTGGACATTCTTATTCAGATTGTTGTTTCCTTTCATATAATACATTTAAAATGAATAACACATTGAAATGACAAAAAGCATACAGCTGTTCTTAAGATGTACAGTGTCACAATGTAATGTTCATATATGCAATATTGCTCACTGGATGTGGGGGTCATTTGCTAATAAAACAAAAATCCAATATATCAGCAGGTGTTTTTTATGTTCTCATTAGAGCTTTTCACACAGAATATTTTTATCCCAGGACCATCAGATTGTAGACTCAGAATTAAGCTGAATTTGGGCTATATGATTCACACCGCACTTCTACTAGCCCTGGGTCATGCATAAGTGCTTTGAAGCTAAACATTCTACAATGCTGTGTTACTACTTGGTGTTACTTGTGTCACCTCTGCCCCAATTTACACTGGCTCCTCTTAACCCCAGACTACGCTGATTTTATGGGGATACCCACACAAAGTCAGGACTAACCCTGCTCTGGAGGAGTGTCAACAAGCCCCAACTAACTGGACTGTGAAAAGCACTATTGTCTGTATGAAAGTGAGTCTTACCCAGTGGTGCAGGGTCCTGCTCTAGCGGAGATGGCTGGTCCACATCCATTGGAGAGTCATCTCTCTGGGCTGCCTGGGTGTCTGACATGGACTGCACTTCAGACTACAGGAAACAAACCAGGAAGGACCAGAGAGGCAGAGAGAGGTTCAACAACATGGAACAATTAATCATTAACTTTTTTTTTGGTTATGGTAACCATCTTGACTGATACTGCCATGCATGATGACATTCCCATGATCCACTGTGAGATGAGAGGGACTGGAACCGAGTATGGAAGGAGGGAGGGCCAAAGCATGAAGCCATGTCAGCCAGCCAACAGACAACATCAGTGGAACAGATCAAACAGTTTGGAGCAGGCAGCACACTTATATTCAGACCATTTCAACAGTAGAACATGTCAATGCAAACTCAGTGAAAGAGAACCCAGTGAGTCACTGGCATATCTGTCTTTGTGATGGGGCTGTCAATATTCATCATGGCAGCAGTTGTCACTAAGCATAAACTGCTTGAAGTAGCAGGCTGATGGTGACTGCACACTCAATTATGTCATTTACAGATGCAATGCAATACCATAAGAAATGTTTTCCAAGTGAGACAGATATGCATTACAAGTAATGCGCGTTAGCTCATGATTTTACAAAATGCACAAAGCCAATACAGGCAAAGCCAAATTAGACAAGAAGCATGTCGGAATATCGTAGCACTTATCTCGCTGACCACAACAGTAACTTTAAAATAATTATACTGTGATGGTCATAGTGTGTTTTACAATGTGCTTTTTATCAGCTTCCAAATGGTCTCATTCTCAAGTGTGTGCAGTGTGTAAGTAGAAGTATGCCTGCTATCAGTGCAGCCCATGCTAACCGTGGCAGCAGCAGCCGTGCCAGCAGGGGGAGCAGCACCAGTGGGGGCATGGGGGACAGCCACTGAAGATCCGGCGGCGGCGACAGCGGCAGAGGCAGAAGAGGCAGTGGGTGGGGGTGCCTGTTGAAGACGGCGCGCCCGCTGACCCTCTCTCACCATCTGGATGATGGCGTCAGCCTCGGCCTCCAGCTGACGCACCGCAGCCTGGATGCTGCTGGCTGAGCCCAAACTGGTGGAACCTGGCCGGTGAGAGGAGGAGACATCACATCACATGACACAACAGGATGTTTTATATATCATGAATACTGTGTGTATGTAACATCTTCTTACCTAATCGCCCTGTCTGTTTGGCTTTCTTGTTTGCGCGCCGAGTGTCCTCGCGGAGCTGGATAATGACCTGCAGCACTCGCAGGAAAAACTTCTGCGTCGACGTCTTGGAGGTTAGAGAGCTCATACAGGGAAGCTGGAGTTCACGTCCACCGAGCGTGCGCTTCTGTGCCGCCACAATCACGACACTTTCTGAACCGTCAAACCTGTGCCCCAACCAACAAAGACAAACAAGGTAAAGGAAATTGTAGCTGTGGGACATCCTTGCATCTCATTGCATGCAAAAACAGATGAACCACCACTACATGCTGAGGGCTTATCTAATTTAGAGAATAAATGTAATAGAACGCTCATCTCTCTTGCATGTGTATTGAAAACCTAATGTTGCCCAGAGTCATCACTAGCTAACCTGCTAGTCATCTTGCCCTTCAGCCTGGCTGTGATAGAGGAATCCTCAGGAGGGGCATCTGGAGAGTGTGAATCAGCTTGTGCCCGTCTTTGCTGCTCCAAGTTGTATTCTCTAAGTTCGGCCAGTAACGTGCCTGAAAGAGAATAAAAATTTTCAAAAATGTGCAGGGGAAAATGTAATCTGCTTCAATAGAAACTTGAAAACAGGCATCTGTAAAGCTGACCAGAACTAACCGATCTGTTTGCACAGAGTGTATCCGAGGTGTCTAGCTCCACTGAGCAGCAGTCTGAGCACAGTGTCTCTGGTGGCACCGTCTCCCCTTGATAACTGCAGCAGAATATTAGCTGCATCTTCCAGACCCTCCTCTGAACATGAGTGAGATGTCAACACCTGGTAACAAAAAGAGTTGTTAGAAAATGGAGGTCTTTGAGTGATTGATGTGACAGTTCAAGCAATCCATCTAACTCCCATCAGTGACAAACATTTGACAGGGGCCCAGGTGGTGTCTGGAAGTGGATCAAAGGAAAAATACATGGTGTGGCAGACATCACCCACACACCTTTTGCTCATTTAAATATTGATTGACTGAAAACCCACATATCAAAAAGGTTGAAATAATACTTTTCAATAGAACTTTATCTAGATTATACAACAGGTTCCCACTCAAAATCATGTCTTGTTTTTCCTGCCTTAGGACACTGCTAAATACATCTAAATGTGACAATGGTTCTCTTGGAGTATTCTTCCAGTAACAGACCTTCAACAGAATATTTGCATTTATGTTTTGGTAGTAATGGAGTTTGATCAACCAGAGCATCACAATTAATAGAAAATGTAACAATTACACTGTGTTTGGGCTGCAGATAACATTTTAGTATCTGACACAAGACCACTTTTATGACTTCTAGATAAGACAATATTCTTATTCTTCTTTAAATACTAAAAAATTAACAAAGTCACATACCAAATTCTCAAATTTCATCATCCAAACCTCTCTCCTGAGTGTGCTATCTGGCCTACCTCAGATGATCCTCAGTAGAGGTTATCCTAACTATCCAAACTAATATTGAAAGTTACACTTTTCCATGAACAGTCCAAGAATTCATACACATTTCATGATAACACCACGAGTGAAATCATATTACGCTCCCCCCGTACCTCTACAGAGAGTTGAAGCTGTTTCTCCGTGAGTCCAGAGGAGGCCATCTTGTTGTCACTCTCTAAAATGCTAACAGTGGCCCTCTGTTTCCCTGTTTGACCAAGAAAAAAAACATGATTAATTTTCATACTGAAATTGCCGTTACACAGATGCTGGTACATATATTTTTTGGAAATAATTAACACTACCTGTAGAGGTTGTTCCAGTGGACGTGGGTATAGAGATTGTTGTAGAGGACGTCTGGGAGGCTGCTAAACTTGTCCCTGAGGATGTTCCCTGGGCCGCAGCTCCTACAGAGGCCCCTGGGACTGCCACAGTGGGCACAGTAGAGCCGGCTGACGCCATGCCCTGTGTTGTGATTGGGGCTGTTGCTCCTGAGCTGGTTGCCACACTGGGGTTGGCAGCCTGTGGGGTGGGGTGTCCAGCAGGCACCTCGGTGGCCTTGTTGTCAGGCAGGGCAATGGATATGAGGGAGAGCAGGCGCAGCAGCTTTTCAGTGAGCAAGGAGCTCCGTCTGATGACTGGGTGGGACAGCATGTTCATCAGCTGGCCTAGAGGGGAGGTCTCCAAGCTGAACTGAGCCCCCTCAGCCTCTGCACTGCCCCCCAGAGGCACTGTCTTCATAGAGGCTTTGCCCTTGCGGCTGACATTCATGTTGTCCAGCTTGACCAGCAGGTCCCAAAAATCAGTGGAGATTCCCAGAGACTGGAGAGTAGCAGCAGCAGAGCCCAAGGAGTTCTGGGCATTGGAGGCATTGGAACTGGGGTTGCTCTGAGACTGCGACCCTGCCCTGGAGCCAACAGTTCCACCCCCTCCTCCAGAGGTGACTGAACAAAGACGAGAGTCCAGTTCAGAAGCAGATGCTGACAGATCCTTACAGCGCTGCTGGGTGAAGTGGCTCGGGAATACCTGCAGGGAACGACAAGAAACAAAAAAAACTTTAGTCAGTTTTTATGTTTGTGTTGATGTTATGTTGATAGTTGATGTTATTTTAAATTTTTACAGCAGAGCAACTACAATGGATGATGCACCAGTTTTGTACAAAGATGGCTAGACTCGTACCTTAGCTAGCTGGATTAGAGTGTCCAACACGTGTCGACAGACTACTGGAGCAGCTTGCGGGTGAATATGGACAGTGGAACCTCCACCCCCAGCACATGTGACACCTGCAGCAGTGCCTGACACTCCTCCCAGTGTTCCAGATCCTGTAGATCCCCCAGCCGAGTGCCGGTCGGCATGCTTTCTACCTGATACTCGCTGAATCTGGAAAATGTTTGTCCGACAGCCCAAAGCTGCATCCATAGAAACAGAGAGCCAGGAAAGCTGACTGGAGCTGCGAGACTCCACCCTGTTCAGTAGCTCCAAGGAGGAAGATGAGGATGATGAAGAAGAGGATGATGAAGAGGAGAGGGAGGAGGTAGCTGAGCCTTTCCCTCCACAGCTTCCCTGGATGCTCCTCTTGCCACGAGAGTCTTCTAAACGTGAGGTCTCTACGCACACCTCACTCTCGCTGCTGCGCTGGAGGATGGATAACAGGCTGCGAATGACCCACCCGCGTGTCTGAGAGTGGTAGCAGAGGTTCCTGAGCACACGGTGCAGACGACTGGTGTTGAGCTTTGGCTCATCCACAAACAACAGAACCAGCAGGCAGGACAAGGCCTCGTGGTCCAAGAGCAATCGTCCACGCAGACGTAACAAGGAGTCCACACTTGAGCTGGATGGTCTGTAGAAAAAAAGAATAACAAATGTATTTTTTTGTTGGTCATGTGCAATATGGTTTGATGAAGACACTTTCAGTAACAAAGTCAAGCGAGTCCCCGTATCTGTCATAATCACTTCACTGTCATTTAACAAAAATACAAGGAATCATATTTTCACAACCTCCAATTAAATCACAGTCTCCCCTCACCTGTGGTTTGTTCCTCCACCCATCTGAAATGTGCCACCTCTCTGCACAGCCAGTCGGGTGTACTGGACGCCACGATTGCTCCCTAACCGACTAGTGAAGGCTGGTGAGCGCAAGATGGCTGAGAGGGCTGAAGATGAGCTATGACCAAACAACCTCTCATGCATCAGTTGCCTCTGCCGTGCCTCTTGCTCTCTACGTAAAGCGGCTGCTTCAGCAGCAATGTCCGGGGGCATGACGGCCAACACGCTGTCCTCCATGTCCTCCAGGACACTACGCCGGAGCTCTGAGGGCAGCGTCTGGATGAAAGTGACTGGATCCAGAGGGGTATCTCCTTGTGGGGGCTGTTGGGCTAGCTCCCGGCGCTGCTGCTCTGCTCGCTGCTGGGCAAGAACCTGAAACAACCAATGGCATACTTAGTTAAATTAACTGATTATCTGACTCTGTTACTTATTTGCTTGGAAATCATCCTTTTTATCCCAGTTGACAGGTCTTTAAAAGGTAAACATTTAGTGAGGAGTCTCTCACCTCCTCCTGGATGGCAGGTGGCAAAGCCGCCAGGAACTCAGGGCTGACCTCTGTAACCCCTGGTCCTCCCAGTACTGGTGCAGTAGAGGAAGGCAGGCTGGTAGCAACAGGAGGACGGGAGGGTGGTCTGATGCCAAGCTGGTTTTGCAGCACCTCTCGGCGGATGTCCTCAGGAAGAGCTGCCAAGAAAGAGGGATCCACACCCTCTGGCAAACTAATGCCTGCCAGGAGAGAATTATCACAAAGATTAATGACATAACATTAAAATAAAGAAAAGAAAAAGGCAGAAAAGGTAAGGTAGCAATAATTTTACCTGCAAGTGGGTCCTCATCATCATTGCTGGTTGATGGGAGGGGCTCTTCCTGGATTGCCTGAGACTGGCTGTCAGCACTATCGCTCCTAGGCATCGTTTCCCCCGGCGATGAGACAGAAGTGGAGCTGATGACATTAAAAATATATATATTTAATCGTCTCAAAGCAGCAAATGTTTGTTGATATACTCAGCTGAGTTACAGCATCAAACTGAAAAGATGGGTAGTATGTTTGGAAACCGAGGTCGGAATTTTGCTTTGGCCAGGCACAGGCGTACCAGGGAACCTCACACTACTTTCGTACATCAGTTTGGTCAGGGATGACGCTTTCGAGCTACTTACCCTGTATCTGCATCCGTCTGCCTATCGGTCAGCCCACTCTCCCCACTGCCAGACAGCTCCTGAGACAGCTGGGCAGTTTGAGCAGGGTTAGTAGCAGCTTCTTCCTGAGTGGCAGAGGCAGGGCTGCTGGTATCCATGGGTGACCCTTCCAGCTGTGACACACCAACCGCTGCAGGCTCCGAGGTCTCCACAATGTCTGGACTAAGAGAGGCTGGTGGAAAAAACACAGCAGACATTATGGTTAGGAAATCATGCCAAACAATGCAAATTTTGCAAAAATTCCTCGGTAACTGGTCTGTATTTCACAGTGTTGACAAAGTTTTATGACAGTTCTAACTACAAGCATGGTCAACAACGTCATTTACATTACAGATGTGTGTCCTTACTGTTGGCCAGTCTATATAAAGAGAGTCTTCAAAGTTAGTCTACCTTCCCTGCCTTCATCCAACGCTCCTCCTCCTCCACCACCTCCACCGACTCTCTCACCGATTGTGGGTGCTGGGGACATTTCCATCTGAGATGCCTCCGCTTCACTGTTTGGTCTGTCAGCTGCCGACAAGGGTGGTAGGCCTGTCCCCGCCAGGGCAGCCAGTGAGCTTGCATGAGACTCGGCAAGGAGCAGGTCGGCAATTGGCTGGTGGACCTGCTGACTGATCGCTGTTTCCAGAGAGACTAGGGCCTGTTCGTGAGGAGCAGGTGTGGTGGGAGTGACCTCTCCAGATGGGGGGGCAGTGAGGAAGCCCTCTGAGACCCTGGGCGGGTCCAGACATGACACAGTACCACCCTGAGCCTGTTCACCCTCTGCAACAGTGAGAAAGATAAAAACTTTATGTGAAGACAGAAAAAACGTTGCTGGGGAAAACAACAAAAGAAAAACTACTGCTGGTAATTTCTTCAGGATGAGTATTTTCCTGTTTAAAACATCTTTGTTAGATCACTTAACTACTGCACAACTGTTACTAGTGACTGGCTGTCTTTCTACAGCTACAGGTGCATATTTCCAAGTCCTTTTACGGCATTCATGACAGGTGTTCAAAAGAGGAGAGCTCAAAGCGACCACACACAAAGAGAACTTAATATCTGAATTAGTTATTGATCGTTGGTTCTACACAGATGCCATGGGCCTCCGCTGAGGAAGGCAGTAAGTTGTATAGTTATCTCCTGAACGGGGTGCACAATCCTGATCCCCAACAACAACACAACTTACTACCTCACCACAGCAAAGCCATCTGCAGAAGTTACAATGAATGCAAGATGCACAAGGAGCAACACTGTACTTCAGACAAATGATGCAAATACAATTTTCATTAGATATTTTCAGTCCATTGGAAGTTAAGAGTAGATCTTCTTTGAGCAGATGAAGATGTCAAGCTGGTATAGCGTTGCCATAAGAAAGACAGTAGACTGTATAGTTATCTCCCAGATCTGGTGTGATCCTAAAACTATACAAACTACTACCTCATCCCACAGCACGCTCTGCTGGCTGCTCGTCTCTGGGTGCCCATCACTGAGATGTGTGGTGATACCTGAAAGGAATTTAACAATAAGATGGAAGGGGAAAGAAAATCTATACAAACGTCGGTACCTGCAGTGTTCTCTGCACCATTAACTGTCCCCAATCCAGAGCCCTGTTGACAGAAAACAATTGACATTAGCAAACTTTCAATGAAAATGTCCAAGTTTCATGCAATTCTCCAGTATGTTGGAAAATTCCCTATTACATGTATTATTTTCCTCACCTGCAGGCTCTGTTCCCTGGCCTGTTCTGCTCCTGAGGCTCTCCTCTCATTCTGCTTAGACTCCTCCTCCTCAGCCAGCTGCCGCCTTCTCTTCTCTCTACGCTCTTCCAGTTCCTCATCTCGCAGACTCTCCAGGTGCTGCAGGATAGGCACCTTCACCACTGAAAGCAGACACAATTGTCAGAATTCCTTCCTGGTGGTGGCGGATGTAGCTTCAAGGTCTAACATGTCACTGCGTCAATTTAGCTTTAAACATGTAACATCAGAGTGTTTTCATGCTTCTGGTTTTCCTAGAAAACTTGCTGGACCCTACGTCAATCCAGGTATTTTACTGAAAAGTACATCATCATACTGTCTAACTATTATGTATAAAAACACATATAAAGTCAAATGATATGTCTGCATGCTCAACTCGACAAAATGTTGTCCAACTACTGGAGTATTGTAGTGATTTAATTTGGGTAAAATGTTAAAACTTAAAATGCTCATATGATGGCCAAGAAGTTATAAGTAGTCCAATTCTCAAAAATGCATACATTTTGAGAAAGCACCCACAGCAATCAATAAAATTTGACCTCAGTCTTAAATAATGGGTTTTCAGACCAGCCTACCTGCCACACAGTCATGCATACTCTCAGCATCCAGCACTTTACACTCATCTGTCCATCTAGTTAAGGCAGTGGGAATGCTAGAAAGGGTGCCTAGAGAGACAGAAAGAACAAACACAAGGAATTTAGGCCAATCCTCAACAAATTAACATTAAATTAACAACATTAATGACAAGCTGTTGTAATCCTCACCTGCTTGTCCCCCAGTACTGCTCTGCTCATGGAAAAAGTCATCCAACAACTCGTCATCAGAACGTGCAATGATGTGCACATCCTCATTTCCGACCAAAAGGCGAGCACGACCACGAGATTGCAGTGGCAGAGAGCTGGAAAGCTGTAAAATGTCTGCTGCAGCACTGGGGCCCAACAGTCTGAGTAAAAACATTACAGGAGCGTCAGATATTTTAATTAGCATCTTCATTTATAGTATGGTGGTGTAACAGATGTTGCAACATTTTGTGTCATTGAACACAGCCATCAAAAATAACATTGTTTCACCTTTGCAAGATCAATGGAGGGTTGGGCTGGCGGTTGCCGGGGTAGTGGACGTGGATGGTGTGTCCACTGTTGGCAGTGAGCTGGCGCAGTGTTCGCTGGCTGCGACCCATGCCCTGTGCCAGGCGGCTGCTTGTGCCTGCTACACCGAGGGTGAGTGAACCGTGGTCAGCATGGCGCACCATCAGTGGGTGGGAGCTGGGAATATTGCCTGGGGAGGGAGGGATGTCAGCTGATGGAAAAACAACAGAAAACAGTGGGCAGACATTAGGGGGACAGCTCTGGCACAACCCCAAGAAACGTTTGTGCGTTGTGTGTAGCTGGAGTCTTTGGAAGAAAGGCTGAATGTGTTTTTGGAATGACTATGGATTTAGATTTTATTTCATTTTTTTCAGTATAAAGATAATCGAAACCAGTAAGTTTAATTCTATGGAACTGAGATGGCTGTTCTTTTAATATTAAAATTAACACAAATAATACATTTGACCTGACTGAATGTGAGCAATAAATCATCCTGCTTACCGTTGTTGGAGAACATGTTGTCAAACTCTATGATGAGGTCATCATCCCTGTCAAACCTTTCGAAACGGATGTGTGGTGCGGCATTGATGTCAGGGAAGTCCTCATCCAACTCCATCTCTGAACCTTCATCATCATCATCCTCATCTCCTTCTTCATCATCCTTGAGGAAAAGTTGCAGCCATAAGTTTTAAGTATACAGAACAATTAACTTGTTTACTTGTCTTGTTGACTGGTTTACTAAGCCTCATTGCGTTGATCCACACCTGATCCTCCTCCTCCTCTTCTTCCTCCTCCTCCTCTTCATCCTGGCTGTCTTCGTCATCATTGCTGCCACTAGAGTCCTCCTCCTGTGTGTGCTCCTCATCCTCTGGTTCCAGGATGTTCATGGAATCTGATGGAAGAGAAAAAAATACACAGACCCTTACAAGGCGATCTTAAAAACAGAGAAACCATTGCAAACACTGGGGTAATTTACCACGATTGATAAATGGCAATGTCTTACCTTCCCTGTTAGCCTGAAGAGTGGATGCCTGGCTAATATTGGAGGGGGCTTCATCCATTAACACATCCTCTTGTGATTCATCTTCACCACTGCGTCCCACTGTTTGACAAAGAGACACGTGATAACCTCACTCTGGGTATCCTAGCCTGTTTGCAAAACCTGGATTAACCGCTCTCTGGTTTAATGAACCATAAAAAAACATAACATTAAAAGGGGACTGTAATTCTAGTGTGCAGGTATCTCTCTGGATTGCAATTTCACATTTTTTTCTTTGTATCCAGCAACTATCCATTGAGGTTTAATAGTTGTGGGAACAGCTACTCTATAATTTTCCTTGCCCGATTACCCTCTACTATCACTGTCCTCTCCCAAATAAATCAAGTGGTTTACCTATAATTGTGCTGTTCACAGTGCCAGCATCTCTCTCCAGCAGCTCATCAATCAGGTCCACCAACTCATTCTCTACCTACAGACACACAAAATAGAAAGGAATTGTCAGCCTAAAAGTGGAAAAACAGGCATTACTACTTTGAGCTCAAGCATCTACCTTTGGTAAGACCCACTTTCATATTTTAGCCATTACTTATAGAGGTGTGTAATACAAAATACAAAATCAGTGACCTGCATAGCCTGTGTGCTGAGCACCTCTGGCTGACCAGCAATGACCACCGTATCTCCCTCTGTCTCGCCATCCATCAGGTCGCTGTCTGTTCCCTGCACCCTGTGACTGCCCTCCACTGGCTCTGCCTCACCAGACTCTCCTGGAAAATATGGCACACATTAACAACAGACATATTTGGAATCCCTTGATTGACAGCGTTTAAGTTTCTCATCTGACTCATGGATACCTTGGTCCTGAGTGTTGCTGTTGCTGTCCCTGGCAGTGCCCACAGTGTCATGTTCTGCCTTGCTCTTGCTGGAGCCTCCCTTGCCCCCAAAGAGACTGCTAGGCTGGTTCACAATGCGAGACAGAGTCTCCAAGGGCTTCAGGGCTGCATTCACTGTGTTGGCCATGTTGGGACTGAAACAAATGATGTAAAGGAAGAATATGGAGTAAATTTAGATTTTATTCAGCATTAATACTTTTTTTACTTTCATGCAAAGCCAACTCTGCTTCATGATACCAAAAAGTCTGGGTCAAAGGTTATAGGGCTGGTGCGACGTGTCGACATAATCGATAATGGAAATAAGTCAAATTGTGTAACGCTAATACTGACATGCGGAAGGTGTAAGCAGTACTACTGCCATGCTCAAACAGTAAACAGCCAGAATGAGGTAGATCACTACAGTGTTTTAACTTAACAAGACTGAAGCAAAGTGAAACTTACACCTACACAGCTTTGTCTATGCAAAATAACATATTCCTCTGATCACCAGTTTATGTGATTGGCCACCCCAATGTCACGTCAGGATCTGTTTCCCCAAAAGATGAGTCAGCTTCAACTTTTTAGCAACAGCCAGCTGTGTTTTTTTTTTTTCCTGCAGAAGAGGCAACACACTGCCACTGCCAAAATGGACTACCCTCATCAAAATCAATGGGGGAAAATGCCAATAGAATAATCAAAAAAATAGTCATTAGGTGCAGCCCTAAAAGGTTCCTGTTTCCAAGTTTTAATTTCTACTAACTGTTTTGGAATGAGCATTTTGTTTATCTTGCACAAGAGGACACAAGCTTGTGACATGGTTCAGCCAATGGTGTCACACTATTCAACTGATCAACAGGCGGCAGTAAGACGCTAAAATATGCATCAATGTGGGACAAAAATTAGGAAAAAAGAAAAGAGTGCAAGCTTGTGAACATGCTCAACCAATGCAAGATTTAAAATACAAAAAAAGTAGCACTTGACACATCTGTTAACCTAAAGGACACACAAAGTGCATTTTAAGTAATTGAATAGAAATATAAATTAAATTCCACAGGATCTCTTTAATGAACTAATCCACAGATCACACCTTGTGATGCATGCTTCCTGTCACATCCTCTGTAAGCAAAATTAAATCAATGAGGTTTCATCATGTACCTGGACAAATCCAAGCTGTGAGGTACACGGGCCAGGTCGTTGACCAGCCCTTTCTTAAGAAAGAGCCTGATGATATTGTTCATGCCATTGTGTTGGGTCTTGGCTGCTGCTGTGCTGTAGAAGCTGGATGTGGAGGGACACGATTCCATGATAGTGCTGATGATGCACATTACTGCCTGAAGCCTGTGAAATAGATGCAAGGACAAATTAAGAATGGGAGTCAATCAAATGTTATAGTACCAATAGAACGTTGGTTTACTCCTGTCTTTTTATGCTGCTTACCTGGCATGTTTTTCGGTACCTTCAGCCATCGCCAGTGCTCGACTGAGGGCAGCCTTCACCTCATTGACCAGGGCCACCTGGGCATCAGTGCCAGTGCCAGCAGCTGCCAGGCTGGCCAGGAACAGACGTGCCAAGGCTGGGGTGTCCTTGTCCTCCGAATTCTGAGTGTGGGGCAGCAAGTGGTCGAGTACAAAGGCTAGAACACTGCAATCCTGTAAGGATACAGGAGGTTAAAACAGGTTTAAGAGATTATAGTTAAGTCATACAGAAAAAGCAGTGTGACACACAGACAAGAATTTGTTTAACTACCCACCTCTTTAATGAGCTCAGACTGTCCTGCAGTGTAGCAGTAGGAGGCAATTAGTGTGGCGATGCCCACATAGGAGCGCACAAGTTCAGCCAGCAGTCTCAGGATGGTGGAGGTAGGCATTAGAGGCTTGCTTGCCTTTACCTTGGCTGCTTTACCCTCCTCTGAGCTCGTACTCTTTTCTCCCTCCTGTTCTTTCTTTTCCTCCCGCATCTCTTCTGGTGTGGAAGCTGGGAAGTTGGGATGTTAAAATGAGATCACAAACAGTACGAACTGCCTCGCGTAAATAAAATCAAAACTCAAATTAAGTCAAAGTTTGGTAGAATTTTGCTATATTGTGCTTAACTTGCACAGGGAAAAAAAAATACCCATGAACACCCAGAGAAATTTTACCGAAGTATCTGATGTCAGGTTACTTTGCTTACCTTCTCCTTGCGGTGTGCCAGACTGGGAAGACTCTGCCACACCTCCATCAGCAGCAAACACCTGAGTCTGAGAGGAAGAGGCACAGCTCTATTATGGATTTAGAGATCACACATTTAAATTTTCTACATGAGACAACTAGTCTTTGAGACTCACATTGATATGGAATGCAGACTGGGAGTCAAAGTCGCTGCCCTGCCGGGTGAGTCTGTACTGCTGGTAGACGTCATCACCAACATCCTGCAATATCTGGCACAGGTCTTGTCCACCAGGTACTGCTGCTGCACGTTCTTCTGGACGCTCAGCTGTGCAATAAACACAAATACAGTAAGCTGAAATGCTCAAATCACTATTACCTTTAAAGTTGCACATCAAGCACTCAAATGTTTGTCAGGATCTTATTAACATATATTACGTTCTTCAGGAGCGTGATAGGCAGCCAAGGCATTGAGCATGTCATAGATGACCTCCTTGATGGTGTCAGGGATAGAGGGTAAGGGGGACAGTTTCAGAGGAGTGGTCTTCACAAGCTGCACAGCATTTGGCCCCTTAATCCGTAGGTTCTCAAACTCGTCATCAGAGGCTGTAGAAAAAAGATGAGCATGAGTTTTTGAGAGTAATAAAAAAAATTAAACATAGAAACGCCAATAGCTAAATAAATGCGTCAATTTACAGTGCCTGGAACTTCAGATCTAATCAAAAGTTGCTAGTCATAGTCAAGCTCAAAAAGCTTGCACTCTCACCTGTGCCAGCCCCACGGGGTGCAGGCAGGGCAATGCGGACACAGTTGCTGGCGGTTTCAGCAAAGCACTCAGGGTTACGACAGGCGGCTGGCCCCAGGACCCGAAGGATATAATTAATTTCTCTGGAACCAAGGCTGCCCGACACCACTCCTGAGGTGGTGCTACCTGCTCCACTGGTCACAGCTGACCTCACCACCTATGGAAACAGATTTTTTAGGAATTTGTTTATGTTCTCAAATCACCTAAAAAGTATCATGCAGAAGACTATATTATGCAAAAATACATTGCTGAGACAACAGTATACTGCAGTTTTTCATGACATCTGCCCGCCTAGCTCTACTCAATCTGACTCGGCTGTAACGCATTTCAAAAAGTTTGAAAATAGACTAACCTTCTCCATGGTGTGCCGCAGTGTGGCTGGATCTTCTATGATGTGTCTGAAAAGCAGAGTTACGAGGGGGGTGAAGCCATTGAAGCCAGAGCTCTGTGTCAGCCCCAGAATCATCCGTGTGCTCTTCAGCTCAGCAAACATCATAGCATAGTGGTGATTGCGTGTGAGGCGCAAACACAGACGCAATGTGGCATGGAGGGTGTCTGGGTCCACAGGAACGCTGATCATACTGACGCAGGCACGGATAAGAACGGTGGTCATGTCCTCAGTCAGGCCTTGGACGACAATATCAGCGCCCTGAGTGTAGTCAGACTCCAGGGAAGATGAGGGACCAGATGTGGTCTCCTTCAGCTGGCTGGAATCATCCTTGGTGGCACTCATCTCAACTGCTGCCCCTGAGTCCAGATCAGTATGGGTTTCCTCCGTTTTGCTCCTGTCTCCCTCTTCTCTCTCGGAGTCAGTAATGCCACCGGTCTTAGCAGGCTTGGGCAAGCGTGGCACTCTCTGGACAGTTAACATCACTGGCCTCCTGTTACCGGTCTCCTCGTTTACCTGTCCGATATTAGTGGTGTTAAATCAAACAAAGTAATATAGCAAATTTCTAGTAACACAAACAACCATAAAATTCAACAGTCCACAGAGTGTAGTTTCTGGTTATTCTCTCGAAGTAGAGAAAGATGTTGAACTTTGTGTTTACCTGCACCATGGTGTTAAACTGCACAGTATATCTCCGGCGGCCAGCTGTAAAGCGGACACTGCTCTCGCCTGCTCTCCATGCTGAATCAATGGTACTGTTGTTTGATGCACTGTAACTGCACCAACGGCCCGAGCGGTCATCAAACCATCGCCAGTTATTCCCATTTGGCTGAAGATACTAAAGGCAGACAAAGAGAAAACTCAACTGTACAAAAGGGGTACATAAAAAAACAACACACAATTTAATAATGCTGGACACAGCACAACAAAAGTTTATCATAAGCTTGACATGGTTGTATTTATACAGTACATACAATGCGATATGGGGTTATGCGTTTTGCCTACCTCCTACACAGCAATGACATGCAAACAAGAGGCCTATTGTAGGGTGATGTGGTAATACTAACATATTAAAAGTACTACTATATTACTCTCTTCACTGAGCGCTAGCACATGTCTGCTTGTGTATACCTGTGCTTGGAATGTGGCATACCAACTGAAGTATCCAACTTCACTATTATAATCTTTATCTGTGACTGTGTTTTATACGATTGAGTTTTACCTTGTTCATTTGCTCTCTGCGCTTTGAAGAGACTGCCATCTTCTCATAGAAGTCAATGATCAGCAGTACTGGTGTGATCCATCTGCAGAAAAAGTCATTTTATATAATATAAATCATAACCCACGCGCACACTTTATTGATTTCATGATAATGGGTTTGTAGGGTTGTACCATACTCACTTTGGTGTCTGGATGTCTTTCTGTTCTTTAGCAGCTTGCAGACAGGGCTGCACAACCTCAAGC
Organism: Acanthopagrus latus; assembly: GCF_904848185.1. Classification (NCBI taxonomy): domain Eukaryota; kingdom Metazoa; phylum Chordata; class Actinopteri; order Spariformes; family Sparidae; genus Acanthopagrus; species Acanthopagrus latus. The sequence goes on from NC_051045.1 coordinate 15,702,203, forward strand.
AGCTTAATCAGCAAATCAAGAATTCCACTGTTCTCCACCACTCTGGCACCCAACAGCTTCAGTTCCTAACAAAACAGAAAACAAATGATATGATGGTATGTGTACACAAACAATAACAAAAACAAAATAAGCAAACAGCTTAAGGCTAGAATTGTATTAATGTTTGTGTTTCTGTTACCTCAAAGAGCAGTGTGAGTAGCAGAATCCTTGTTGCCAGCTTGGAGGCCTGGGGCAGTGTTGCCATCTGTCTGGTCCACTCAGACACTGTCTTTGTGTCACTGGTAGTCAGAGGCTCAGCCGCCTTGATCAGCACGTCTGCTGCCTCCCACACCTAGACACAACATGAACACAATCAGGCTGGTACAAAAATGATGTACTTCCATTATCAAGACTCATTAAAAGCTTTGCGTTTTCATTTTTACTTTGCTATATTTGCATCTAAGATTTGTCACTTACTAGAAGCACTCACTCTGAAATGCCTCACAGTTAATTAGAGACACACTGATAAATAAGATTTAAGTGAATGCAACTAAATCTGCATCCAATAACTGAGTTTAATATTTTAACTGAAAAGTCATGATAGTATAGTGTTCTACTGCAGTTCTAAGGCAAGGACCTTAATCGCAGACATACAAAGGGCAAAAGGAAGCACAAAAAAGGAATGAACAATAACATCCACCACTGCCTCCTTGATCATCAGATCCTTATTATCGTGACTTTTCAACTAAAATATCAAACTCAGTTGTCAGATGCAGATCTAGTTGCATTTATCCACTGACCTGGTGGACAACCTGTCCAAGGATGAGATCCCTGTACTCTGGACCGCTCCTCTTAATGGCTGTCATGAGAAGGTCACAGAGTCGGTAGACAGTGTCAGGCAACTCATCTAGAAGATGGAAGCACCCAGGCAGCATGGAGTCAGTGAAGGAATGGAGCTCCTTGGGGTCCAGCGGCTCAGCCTCCATGAAGCGCTCCAAACAGCGGGCCTCCTCCTCCTCTGCCCGCTCCCTGGCTCTCCTGTCTTCCTCCTCACGCCTACGTGCCGCTTCCTGAAGCAGACACAGAAAAAAAAAAACCTCAACAGCTGCTCAGCTAAAAACTACTTTATTCATTCATAAAGCTTTATTTAGCAACAGACAGTTTAGAGCGAGCTTTTTATCCCCGTGTTATTTGAGCAGTGAGGGTGGCGGACCTCAGGAGAGTCAGAGCGCTGCTCCATGCTGACCTCTTGGCCGAGTGACATGGCAATGGCCCTCATCATCTGGTCCTCTTCAGACATAGTCAGATCCTAGAGGGAACAAGGGAAACAATGTTAGCTGCATGAATTTGATTATGAAACTAAGAATGCAAGTATGATTCTGTCTATGAAGCCTTACTCTGACTGCTCCACCAAGAAGTGGCGGAGGGTGTGTAAGTAGGTACTCAGTGGCCTGCTCCATGGTGCTGGTGTTCAGTAGAGCCTCCATGGCATGCTCTCTTGAGAAACCCATATCCATCAGCTAAAAGAAAGAAAAAAAAACAAAAAAATTGTTTTTATAGGAGTAAAAAGAGATGGCGCCATAAACGATGGGCAAATTAAGTGGGGTGGGGGGAGGTCTGACACACAAACGAGAATGGATAAAAAATGTCATGAATAGAGAGGATAAGCCAAGGATGCTTGCTATGAGGGACAAGGAGTCTTTCTTCAACGTGTCCTCCCCCCTTTGTTTAAAAACCCTTTTCCTATACATCCTTATCCTGATAATCTACCTCAAAAAAAAGGTATGAATCAAAATAATCTGGCACAAATTTCTCTCGCCCTTTTCTTGTTTTATTATCCAGGCTCTCTCCACCCCTCCTCTCAGTTTCTCCCCTTTCCCTGATGGCTCTTATACCTGCTGGAGATGCTGTCGGTGGACCTGTGCAGGTCTCTCTCTCCCTCTCCCTCTGCCTCTTCCCTGTTATAAAACAAACGGTGGCCCAGGATTCAGTGCATGCATAATACGGGGCAGGAAGATTGGTAAACACACCACCTCTGTTCTTTTGCTCAGATGGCCACCTAGATACCCAATTATGCAGTTAACCTGTGGTGACAAACCGCCTGCTGAAAATAGTAATAAGACTGCAGGAATAAACCACAGCTGGTGAGCAGAACAAGCTGTCAAATTACAAACAATTCTACCTGATTAAAAAGAAAAAAAGACACATACACACATTGTCCCCAGTAGTTCCTGGACTATTATCCCAAAAGACAAAAGCCCAGTATCATGACAAAGTGTGTTCAAGGGTGTATCTGACAGCTTCCCAATATACCTGTGTAAGCTGAGCCTGGTTAACCTGCGGCTCACGGCGGGGAGTGGAATTGGTTGAATCATCAGCTGATCCTCCTGCTGGAACGGCAGGTGTTGTTCCAGTTGGTGCTGGTGTCTCTCCACTTGTTGTAGATGCTCCTGGGGCAACACTGGGTACCAAAGTACCAGTGGAAGCCGCCTCATCATCTGGGCGCACCGTCCCTTCTCTCTCTTTGGCCAGGCGCTCCTGGATAACGGGCTCCCCTCTCAGGATGTGGCAGAGGATGGCTAGCATGGACTCAGCCATCCTGCCACCATACACCTTAAGCGGCTTCCTGTTCCACAGACTGCGGATGCAGCTGAATGCGGCCTGGATGAAGGGGAGACTGTGTTAGAATAATAATACACCAACATGTGTACATGTAAAAGTAACTTCCCTATGTAGGAAAATGCAAAGACACTTGAAGATAAAGGTGTTTTGGACATTGACAAGGAGTCCAAATTAATCAACAAGTTATGTAGTATTTACAAAAAATAACTTGTGGTATTTTTGAAGTTGCAGAGGTCAAAGAAGCCCTTCAAAACTCCTACCAACTGTTTCTTTTTTCCTTGACCTGTATTAAAATTCAGAAATGCAACAAAGATAGACAGCAGGAATGATTCTTACAGTGTCTATCTATTCTCATTTCCCTAGCAACTGTGTTCACATGAGATTAACCACACCACACAGACAATATAAGGGACTTCCCATGCTATAAGCAAATTTTCAACGGCAGCAACAGACTCAATGCAAGTCTATAGTCAGATGGTCAGATACTGACCTTCTGGGTGACTATGAGGAACCGAAGAGCACTGAACTGGGGCATGGTAGGGGTAACCCCAGGCATTTTAGCCGGCAGGGAGTGGGGAGAGTCCAGCACTGTGCTTGGGTTCACCATCTTCTCCACCAGCATTAACCAGGCATCCAGGAACTCCCCTGTCCCATCTGGGAGGTCAGTATGTTCCAGCCCCTCAGACACAGGCACCTTCCCACCCATTGATAGGGCCCAGTTAAATGTCCTGCAGAAAAGCAACACAGTCAATAAAACCCCCACAACTTGTACATAAAAAACAGACGATTATATGCAAACTTTTAAAATAAAATACTGTTCTTGATCTTGGTGTGTCAATGCGTAATGTAACACTTACTCGAACAAGGCATCATGTCCCCCAGAGCAGAAGAACTTTTGCAGCATGAGGTGGTAGGGGTACTTCCTCTCATCAAAAAGCATGGGAGATGTGAAGCCCACTGAGCAGATGAAGAAAGTCAGCCTGCCAGACAAAAAAAAACCAAACAAGAAAGTATTATATATCACCTATGTGTGCAATGCATACAGTACAAATATGCCTGGCAAACAGTAGCGATGGTAGTCTACTCTTACCTAAACCGAGGGGTGGGTGTATAAGGTGGGGGCTGCCAACTCAGACCCTTGGTGAGGAGCTTCGTGAGGGCAGAAGCAGTGGCCCGGGCAGCAGGCGTGGGGGTGGTGCCTGTGCTTGTGGCATGGTGTGAGCGCCGTTGCCGCACTGGGGAGCCCACACACAGCTTCACCAGGAGGCCAAAGAGCTCAGCCAGAGCCCTACCTAGTCGAGATGAAGCTGGAAAGACACACGAAGGTCAGTGACTCACAAGGATTTAAGGCAACTTGAGATATTTGGTTAAAATATTTACGGATATAAAAACGTGATTGTGTGTCTCACCAGAGAGAAGTGGTTTAATCTGTTTAATGCGGGTGGCCATAGCTGGGGTAAGTTTGGACTTGGCCTTGGGGTCAGTTGCAGTGGGTTCGTCAGTCTCCATGGGAGCCAAGGTGTCCCCATCCAGACCCATGCCCTCCAACAGTCCACCAGCAGATGAATCCACAGACACTGCCTCAGACTCTGCTAGATAAAGGTAGAGGAGACCAAGGTTGTTGGAAGTTGCTCCATGGGCATGCTTGTTTTCAGTGAACAAAATTAAATGGTCATATTACCAGTTCTCCTGGAGCCAGAGGCTGAGGTTGCAGCAGTGCTGCCAGATGGCTTTTCCTCTTTGGGAACCAGTTTCTGCATGTCAGCCTGGCCAAACTCACATCCTGGAGGCAGACTGTAAGGTACATGCAAAAGGTGTTGAAGGGTTACAACTGATAGCACAGTTACATTAACAGAGGTAAAGGATTAGACATTCACCTGTTAGGCGTGCAAAGGGACAGCAGCACAGTGCTCTCCCATACCAGAGAGCAGTAGAGCTGACTGAGCTTGTTGAGAACACTCAAGCCAAGCTGGGAGCCCCACTGGTTGACTGAGATAGCTCTGATCTCACTCTGTTTAAAAAGAGAACAGAAGCCTTTAGAGTTGCTGAACCATTCTAAAGTGATCACACATTTGAAAAACCCCACCACAGCATGAAAAAAAAAAAAACACATCTAATTCTTAGTCATCACCTGCAATTTTCACGTGTTTCATCGTTTAGAACCCTAATATTCACTACATTGGCTGTAATTAGACCTTTTAAACACTGAACAACAAAAATAAATGACAACAATTTCTTACAAATTCATCTAAATTAAAAGGGAACCCTGTGAAGGTTTATGCAATGTTTTAATCACAAAATCCACTATCCTTCAGAATTACCTTAAATTTGGTCTACATAATGTTTTATTTGTCCACCTTGATAGAAGATTAGTGTGTGTGTTTCTATGCAGAGCATATGTGAACGTCAGTAGACAGAGGGGGTAGAGCACAGCCAGATTATCCTCTAGATCAATGAAGGTGACGTTTTTTTCAGTTGGCTAAAAAAAAAAAATCTAAGTGAACAATGCTAAAATGGGTTACAAAACATACTTGGGTTAATATACCTTAACGCAGACTTTAATACTGTGAAACTATTGGTACAAATGCACACCACCTTTGTGCGTGTGCATTTGACAAACAAATCAGGGGCACACACGTAGAATTTTTGTCTAGATTTCCATGCATGATTTTAAAAAAATAACAATTAAATCTGAGATTGCTACTCAGAGTTTGCTAATCACTTCCTACTTTTGTGATGATCATTAAAAAAAAAAATTCAACATATATTAATTAGTAGGATTGAGAGCTAGCCACCCAAAATATTTCATTATACATGATCTAAGAAACATAAATTAAGACGGGGGACCCTGGGACTGATTTGATCAAAAAGGTCCATGGTCTAATTTCTGTTAGTCTGTGTATTCTTGACCTCAAAAAGGTTGGAAAACCACAGCCATAAATGATGCCGCTGTATCTCAGAATAACAGAGGCCAACTTTGTGTAATCAAATCAAAATAGGTTGTGGGAGGAAAATACAATCATATTTACCTGTCCTACCCTGCAAGTATGGACAAACATGAGGATGTAGGCATGCGCTGCAGTAAGAGCATGTAGCAGTGGTGTAGCACGTGCTGACAACGTGGCATCGGTGACATGGCCTGCATTAGCCAGTTCTCTGAGAAGCACAGATCCTCCAGGCACCTCAATTGGCCGATGGAGTGGCTCAAGAGATGTCAAGATACTGTCCAGTTGGCACAGACCCTCCTGGAGTACCTTGGGCTCATGTGAGAGAGTCTAAGGGAAAGAAATTAAGGGAAATTAAAAAACACAATCTAAATACAGCAAACTGACATTTCTTTATCAATTACATTCAATTCATCAATTAATAATAATCATCAATTATCATCAAGTCACTTTGGGACTGTAAATTAAAATGATTCTTTTGAAATGTTTACACTATACTCACCAGTATAGACTTGCAGACACCAGCTACAGCTTGGCAGGCAGCAGACGTGGGGAAGTCTATGGGCAAGTTGGGCAAGCCCAGAATAGACACCAGGGGTAGCAGCCCCTTCTGGTTCACAAACTCCTGACAGTGGTCATCTGTCGTGTTGTTGCTTAGAATGGATTCCACAAACTTCATCTGGAAAACATGCATCAGTAATCAATAAGTTACAAGAAATTAGGCAAGAAGCACTTTTTATAGCTAGGAATCAACACAAGAATCAACGCTTACCACATTCAGAATATAATCCATTAGAGGAATGGGTATCCGCTCCTCAGTGCCCACAACCCTGCAACAGACCAAATACCATCAAAATGAGAAACATCAACTAAAATATTTGAAATTTGTCGAATGACTTGGAAAAAATTGAAAGTCTGTAAAGATTTTTTGTTCTATTCTATTGTGTTATGAACTCAGCGTCATACAGTTCAAGTGGCACTGACTGTCTGTTGCTCTCTGGTTCCCCCTGCTGCTGGCTGAATGTGTGGAGGGCCTCCTCTTCCTCTTCATCCTCACTTGAAGCTTCTTCAGCAGCGTGGCTGGAGCGTGCTGGAGGCACCGCCACAGTGCCATCTGCCTTCTGAATAGATGGTTTCTGGCAGATGTACTCAGGGGCTCTACCAAGGTTACAGATCTCCTCCAGTAACTGTAACATCAATTAATCTTTAATTTTCCTACCAAAACATGTGGCAACACTTGAAAAAATGCTTGTAAACCAAAGTAGAATACCTTAATAATGGCAGTAGTAGCATCAGTCTTCAAAGTGGGTTGGTGCCTCATGAGCTCATCCACAGCACTGCCCAAGTTGGATGCAGTATCCCCTGTAGCCAAACCAAATATATATCATCTACTCATGCAAGTTTGACTGGTGGAGATGTGAGTAACACAACACAAACAGTCCAACTTACCCAATGGGTCTGAGCTGCGTCGCCGTCGCATGGCAGGCAGGTAGTCAGGAGACAAAAGCACTTTGAAGAGGCGCTCAAACGGCTGGCACTGAACGAACGAGTGCAGGCCTCTTGCATTCAGGCATAGGGCACTGAACACATTGGGGAGAGAACCCAACACCTCACGAGTAGCAGGAACCTGTGAGAGAGACAAATTGGAGAAGATGCAGTAAAAGTCAGAAATACAGAAGGAAGATGGTGAAAGTTATTATGAACCAACAACTAACATTTTCCCCATGAAAGACCAATCATCTACCTCTGCTTTTTCAACAGTAGTGCTGCCTCACCATCGTAACCTTTCCACACAAAACAAAATGACCTACATAATTCTTCATCTAGTTGTTTACAAAACAAGCCAGAATCTGACCTCAGGTCAGCCAAGAGAGCCTATTAATCTGAGGGTTTGTCATAAAAAAGGGACTGAATAGCCTACGGCATTTAACCACACACATCCCAAACAGTATAACATGTAATCAAAGCTTCTGAACATAACTAGTTAATGGAAATTTACATCAGCATTTCTCACAGAGAAAGATAAATATTTTCATGCAAATCTGCCTTATTATAGCATTAATGTAATCACACAAAGGACAGCAATGCAATCTCAAATCCATTAAATCATCCAGCTTCAAAACAAAACACATTACAGAAGGTAATTTTAAGTTGTAGGAGTTTGTGTAGGAGAGTATGCAGGGGTTCGGGTAAACCCTTTTGTGGAGACAGTAAACCAATATCCAGAGCGAATAAAAAGCTCAATACAAAAGCGATCTGTTGACTGTACTGTGCAGAGACAGCTAGAAATGTAGATGTTAAATTCAGCTAATTTGCCTACACAATGAAAAATATGTGGTTGTTGAAATTAAACTGTCATGAACTGTCAGAGACAAGACCAAAAAACGCAGCACACAAGAGCAGTGGTGGAAACTCACGTCTTTGATGAGAAGGGCATGCAGCATGACATCAGTGAGACCATTATCCTGCAGGGAGGAGAGCAGGGATGGCTCCTGGAACACAAAAACTGTCACAACCTCCGTCGCTAAAAAAACAAAGGAGAGAAAGAAAGGAAAGAGAGAAAAAAGGATAGAACATTAATAAAGCAAACACTAAAAAGTCATCACATTCAATTACCTTTTCCAGCTGATAGTTTAATATGACATAAAGCTGCATCTCTAAAATCAAGAGAGAGCATTTGACACAGTAGGAAGAGTACCTGCAGGGCTTTTCTGAAGCGATTCTGTGAACTCACCTAAGAGGAACAGTGAAGGGCCATAATATTCTGCATTACTGATGATGTGCTTGAGTGAGGTAGGCAAGGACCCATCCATTACTGTGAGAAAAACAGGTTGCACAAACATGCATGAACAACCAACACAATCCTGAGGTAACAATTCATTAATCTGTTTAACATGTATACCCAAGGGTAGTAAAAAGCATATATCTCAAGTTCATTTGTGAAATAAGAAAGGGAATGCCAAATGACTCACCATGGCGGATACCATCGGAGAAGGCAGGATCCTGGATGGCTTTCTTCAAGAAGTTTAGCATTGACTTTAACAGAGCTGCCCTCTGGGGAATACACTGCATACCTGCAGAGACAGAGTGTCTGGTGTTGATAGAGTCCTATTGTGACAGAAGTATTTTGGGTTTGATTTTGGTTCACTGTGTACCTGCACGAGGCGTGTTTGCAGCGCTGCTCTGTGCTCGGTGGTCCACCTCTGGTCTGGAGCCAGAGGATGTGGACGGTCCAGGGCTGCTCTCCATGGCAACTTCTGACACTGCGAGAATACACAATGTTAGCAATCATTACTTCATATGTATATCTTTGCAATACTGATGAATATTCTTGAACTTACCTGCCTTGGCATTTAGATATTCATTTCTGAAGGTGAATACATTGCAGGGAAGTTTTAAGAAAAGTTACTTACTCTCCATGTCTGTGTCCATGTCCTCAGACTCCACAGCTGTGTTAGGCCTCTGGATCTTTGGCTTGATGACAAAAGGGCACTCTTTCCTTGACAGGTCCACCTCATGCTAGATACATAGTGATGGAGAGAGAGAGACAGAAAGAAGAACAACTAAGTCCAGAGGTTTGGACTTAGGACTTGGTTTTTGCAAATGTTTCAGTGGCTTTTTAGCTGAAGAATATTGTGTAGGGAATAGAAAATTCAAAGTGCATCACCAACCTCTAGCCTGCAGATGAAAATGGAAAGGCCGCTGTGGGACTGAAAGGCAGCCATGTCAAGGTTGGTGATGAGGTCCACGACTCGCACTGCGCGTGTCACAAAGGTGATCTGGTCCTGCTCATCACCCAGGAACTTGATCACCTGGAAAGCCAAAAAAAAAAATAAAACCAGAGTTAAATTCCTTGTATTAGTACACATACTTAGCTAATAAATGCTTTTTGAAATAAATGGATGTAAGTGTTTGAAAAGCACCATTTCTGCTTTTTTACTACTTGGCAATGAGATATTGGTAGGATCAGGATATACCTTAAGGAGGGCTTCCATCATGCCACAGGAGACAAGGGCTTCCCCTCCAGCATCATAGCTCGCCAAGTGGTAGAGGAATGAGAAGAGCGCAGTGGCAAACTGGTGCGGGTAGGGTTCCATTAAAGGATCTGGAGAATAGAAACCAGTATTAATTACAGAACAACAGTGTAAAGCGTACTTTCATTACTTCAAGACCCTGTATACACTCTGAACAAGCATGCATTTCAATTGTCCCAATTTCCTGTGCATGAAAGTGCACTTTTAAACATTTTGACCACATTCTTACCAATCATTGCCTGTATACAGTTGCGCACCAACACAGGCAAGAAGCCATGGTAGGAGGCAGTGCCAGTGCAGTCGATGATGTTGGAAAGCTTGGGCGTCCTCTCAAGATGGACAATCGAAGTTAAAGTGCGCAAAGATGCTGCCTTGATATCCTGAAGGGCAAAAATCAAACACAGTTTTTCATAAAACACGGTGCAACTTGTTGATACATCTGCATCTACGCTGGAGTACACAATGATTTTGGTCTGACAAAGCAGCAAAAGATATTTCATGCCACATTACGAATACAGTTCTAGTGCCTGTGTAGAAAAGACATTCAACATAATGACAGTGATTAAGCAGAAAAAGCAAACTACTTTCTCACCACAAGCTGTTTGTCTGTAATCTGTAATACATCCACCAGCTCCTCTATCAAGCCATTATACAGAATACTGTTGGCTGACTCTTGGAGTGCATTTGAATACACTGCAAAGAAAAAGAAAAGGTCAGCAGTTAAAACCTGAAGCAAAAGCATTTGTCGTTTTCATCTTTGCAAGGAGTTTTCCACTCACCAAGAATAGAGATGGCATGC